>NW_027638060.1:0-103170 GCF_951216825.1 Electrona antarctica | reverse complement strand
TTCATGCAATAATAAGTTATTGTTAAAAAAGGATTTCATGGTAATTTTGGATTAAAAAGGATTGTATTTACAAGCTACTGTAAAATTAAGAACAGGAAAAACTGAACTCATGCATGTTGTATTGTATTTTATGTTTGTTTCAGTTTTTACTCCATGAACTTGTAAAGATGAAGAATCTACAGTAAAGAACAATCTTACGTCACGATTCTGTCGTTCTTTTTATGGGAAGTGGAGTTTAGCTCGCTGTTGAGCTGAAGTTCAGCATACACTTTGGACAGGAACAGCACAGTAAAAAAGCATACTTTGACTGGTGTTGTGCTTGAAGAGAGATGGCATCAAAGAAAAGCGACACATCTTCTCTGAAGAGCAAGAGGAGCTCACGGACATCAGGCTCATTCGGCCAGCGCAGCACCTCATGCCCGTGGAAGAGCAGAGGCTGCCAAGATACGAGCAGAATATGCGGCCCAAGAAGCTCAACTCAAGGTGCAAAAGGCTACTATGAGGCAGATATGCACCAGCAAAAGGCTGCTATGGAATCAAAGTTACAATTAGCTTCAGCTAGATACGAAGCTGATTTAGGAGTGCTCTCTTTCAAGCGTGAAGCAGACGCAGCTGTTGCAGAAGCAGTAGTTTTGGAGATGGCCGAAGTCTACCACGACCCTCTAGTGTTAGACGAGATCTCAGAAGAGGATAAAATGGAGAGGACAGGTGCGTTTGTAAATTCTCAACAAGCAGATTCAGCCATTGCAGAGGCAGTAGATTTGGAGACGCCCGAAGTCTACCACGACGCTCAAATGGATAAAAGGGAGAGGACTAGTGAGTTTGTAAATTCTCAACTAAAATTAAACTCATTCGGCAATCAGCCACCCGAACAAGTGATCTCTCCACCGCAAGACAACAATCCGACACAGACAAGCACAAGTTTTGTTTCTCCACCGATACAGCAATGCCAAGCAAGAGACAGCTCACCAAATGTCAAAGCCGTCTGCAAAACCAAACACCAAACCAACGACGCAAGCACACCACATTGTGTTAAAATGGAATACAAGTCCCCTAAACGAGAGCATGATTATCAGGTACATTCAAGCAGGGATTACTCCAAGTTGAATGTTTCTGCCCTGCCATACACCCCCCAAGGTACACCAGCATCTAATGCGCCCACCACTGAATCACTTGCAATCCTCCTCGCTCGGCGAGACTTGGTGAGCTCTAGCCTATATCAGTTCGATGACAGGCCCGAAAACTACCGCGCTTGGTACTCATCCTACACCAACACTACTCGAGGGTTAGGCCTCACAGCAACAGAGGAATTGGATTTAATGACACGGTGGCTCGGTAAGGAATCCAGTGAACATGTCAAACGTATGCGCTCCGTGCATGTAAATAATCCCGCAGCAGCTCTTCAAAAGGCATGGGAAAGACTCCGTGAATGTTATGCAGCTCCCGAAATTCTAGAGAGCTCCCTATTCAAGCGGCTGGATGACTTCCCACGAGTGACGTCGAAAGACCACAAAAAGCTACAGGACCTAGGAGATCTACTCATGGAGCTCCAGGGTGCAAAGGAGGACGGATACCTCAGGGGGCTGTCATATCTGGACACTCCACGGGGCATAAACCCCATTGTTGAGAAGCTACCTCACGGGCTCCAAGAAAAATGGATGTCCACCGGCTACAAATGGAAGGAGGACAATGACGGTTGTTACCCCCCATTCCAGTACTTCGCCCGGTTTGTCTGCCACGAAGCACGGAAGCGTAACGACCCAAGCTTTCATCTTTCCAGCAATGGAACTGCACCTGCAAAAACAGAGAGACCTACCTTTAAAAGTCAAGGCTCCAGCTATCCAATCACGGTTCACAAGACCAACGTCTCTACAGCAGAACCCGATGCAGACAACCTTGTGAAAAGCGACAATGATCCACGCAAAACATGCCCAATCCACAACCTTCCTCACCCACTGAGGAAGTGCAGGACCTTCAGAAACAGAACACTCTCGGACAGGAAGGCCTTTCTCATGGAGAAAGGAATATGTTTCAAATGCGTATCCTCTGCCTCTCATCTAGCAAAGGACTGCAAAAATGCAGTAAAGTGTGAGGAGTGCGACAGCAACTTTCATGAAACAGCCATGCATCCCGGGCCAGTGTTACAGACACCCAGGACCTCTTCACCCTCAGCAGAGAATGGCGGGGAGGAGGAAGACGACCAGGCCAGCGAACAAATCGTCAGCTCCAGTTGTACCGAGGTATGTGACCTGGGCCAAGTCGGAAGATCGTGCTCTAAGATCTGCCTAGCAAGGCTGTACCCAAAATATTCAAGGGACAACGCTATCAATGCTTACGTAATACTGGACGACCAGAGCAACAGGTCGTTGGCTAGATCTGATTTCTTCAACCTGTTTAACGTAAAGGCTGAACCATCTTCATACTACCTGAAGACGTGTTCTGGTATGGTTCAGACATCAGGCAGGAAAGCTGAAGGGTTCCAGATCGAGTCGTTGGATGGCAATCTCAGCATTCCCCTGCCACCACTTCTCGAGTGCAATGACATCGTCAACAACAGATCTGAAATCCCGACACCAAGCGCCGCTATGCACCACCCGCATCTAAGGAAGATTGCAGAATACATCCCAGAGCTAGACCCGCAAGCAGAGATCCTGCTGTTGCTCGGCAGAGATGTCACACGGCTACACCAAGTGAGGGAACAGGTCACAGGGCCTTATGATGTCGACGGGCCATACGATGCCCCCTTCGCCCAGCGCCTTGACTTGGGCTGGGTGCTGGTAGGAGACGTATGTTTGGACAAAACTCACAAGCCTACAGTCACAACATTCAAGACCGACGTGCAAGAAAGAGGTCGCCCTTCAATCCTCCAACCTTGCACAAGCTTCACGCACGTTAAAGCAAAACCCTGCCATGGCGGGGAGCCACATGACAGTCTTTTCAGGTCCAACAAGAAGGCTGTAGTCTCACGCCCTCAAGGAGACTTCACAGAAAAGGTCTGCACCAAAACAGTTGAACATACCTACCCTGCAACTGCAAGGCAGTCAAGAGTCAAAAAGAAACCTTCAACAAGGGCTTGTTCTGCTGAAGAACAATCAAGCTGCTCAGAACAAATGGCCAATGGAAGTGCTCACCACCACCTTCCCTGGGAAAAAGGAAAAACAACGCAACGTGGACAAGAAGACTTTGGACCAAGGTTATGCAAAGACTTTTTGTAGACTAGGCTTAGTTCTGCTTATATCTACAGTTCTACACAGAGGACTCATATTCAGAACCCGCATTGTGTAAGATAAGTTGTTGACCTCATAAAGGTCAGACGGGGAGTGTGTTGTTTTATAATGTCATTTATATTGTAAACCGCTATGTTTAGAAAGGCTTTATTTTTGAAAGACTTAAGGACCCTTATATTGAAATGCCTTCTTGATTAGAAGAGGTCACTGTGACATTTGGCCTAGTTAAGGCAGGTGTGTGAGTTTAGATGATTGCACTCACTGGATAGTAATCAGCTGTGTGGGCTTGCAAACATCATTTGTGTTAGAGGCAGCAGAGAGAGTGCACCCACTACTTCTCTGTGCAGCAATGTGAAGCTTTTCTTTCTCACCTTCTACATACCTTCACCAGGAGGCAATGCTGTAAGTTCATATTTTGGACGTGACACTCTATGGTTTTCAACAAATGTTTCCAACAAAAATGTTTCTAACATAGCAGATCTACAAGCTCATGTAATGATGTTGTATTTCATGTTGTGAACTTGTGAACGTCAATTTCATGCATAATAAGTTAATGTTAAAAAAGGATTTCATGGTAATTTTGGATTAAAAAGGATTGTATTTACAAGCTACTGTAAAATTAAGAACAGGAAAACTGAACTCATGCATGTTGTATTGTATTTTATGTTTGTTTCAGTTTTTACTCCATGACTTGTAAAGATGAAGAATCTACAGTAAAGAACAATCTTACGTCACGATTCTGTCGTTCTTTTTATGGGAAGTGGAGTTTAGCTCGCTGTTGAGCTGAAGTTCAGCATACACTTTGGCAGGAACAGCACATACCTAAAGAGACCTAAAGACTGGATACGCATGGAGGTCATCACACAGGTACCATGACAGACCAATCATACATGCACGCACGCACGCACGCACGCACGCACGCACGCACGCACGCACGCACGTCTCTGCATAGTAACCCAGTGTTCTCTGACTCCAGCCTCTACTGTAACAGTCTGTATAATATTATGCTCCTGGTTGAGGCTGTATTGTATACCTCCTTTTATTGTCTGTGTCCAAGGCTTTAGTGTGTGTGTGTGTGTGTGTGTGTGTGTGTGTGTGTGTGTGTGTGTGTGTGTGTGTGTGTGTGTGTGTGTGTGTGTGTGTGTGTGTGTGTGTGTGTGTGTGTGTGTGTGTGTGTGTGTGTGTGTAAAGAAACAGAACATTATATGTAGAGTTAGTTCAGTCAGAGATACTCGAGCGACTTCATGCTATGCTCATACATCTACTCGAGGGGTTAATATGCAGCATTACTATGTGGGTGTATACAGTGTTTGTAATAAAAATGTAGCCGAGCTGAACGCCAAGATACAATATTATATGCACACTTATGTATTCTCATTATATAATAAATATCTATTCGTGAGTTTATCTGACTGAACTAAGTTTGGGAGACAGTTTCCGCAGGTCACGGGAAGTATTCTATTCAGACTGCTTGTTGCCTGGTGAACGTCTTGGAGGAAAGTGGTTGTGATGTTTTCTCTGGAGCTCTGCATTCTCAACAGATGGTTCAGGTTAAACGAGGACTTTACAGAGGTGATGAGGCTGTGCACGTGCATGCGTGCGGTGCGGGCGGGCGTGCGGAGCGTGCCGTGCGTGCGTGCGTGCGTGCGTGCGTGCATGCGTGCGTGCGCGCGTGTGTGTGCGTGCTTACGCACGTGCGTGCGTGCGTGTGTGCGTGCGCAGCATGCTGTTGCAGCAGCCAGTGAGTTGGAGGCAGACAGGATGAAGTGAATGTGATTTAAGTGGTGGAGAAAGGCGGAGAGGGCCGGGGGCGTGGGCGATGAGAACTCCATGGGAGGAAGGAGGCATGCAGTTATGTATGTCATAACAGGCATAATCTGTGCAGAGGCAGGCGGACGGACGGACGGACGTCCACAGGGACATAATTAGTGCCGCGGGATTACCGTCCGGTTCGATAAAACTCTCCGCTCGCCGTCAACGCCACACCGGGGCGAGGCTGCTGACGAACACGTCCCGTTGGGACCAGTTTGGTACCCATTTTTGGCTCTTTTCTTTTTTTCTTTTTTTTTGCCTGGGGACCTCATGTAATGTGGAGCAATGATTCTCAGCGGTGAGGAGTTAGTCCCCCCCCCAAATAATTGACACAAAGATATGTTATGCTTTTCTCCACCCTTTTCGAATGCCATGCAATGCTCTGAAAGGGACAAAATCACACTTAAAGGAGCATTCAGTGATTCCACTTAATTCAAATATCACTTCTTGTTTTGTTTTGTTGTGATAATCCTCCCGACTATAGAGTGTGCTGACCATATAAGGAGTTCCTCCCTGTCCCCAGTTAACCCCTGTGGGTCAAAAAACCTTAGGTTTCGTTTTTGGCTAGGTGGCCAAGTCTTCATCCAATCAGGATAGAGAGGGGCCTTCCGCCAATCATGATCGAGCGGGGGCGGGCCTTGGTGTGCGTGCTGTTGGCCTGTTGCGTGTCCCCCCCCACTGTAGAGCGTGTGCATGTGCACATCTTGTTACCGGGGTGGACCGGGGGTTTTTCCAAATCACCCACATCACTGAATACTCCTTCAAGAGAGCATTCTATGCTCCAGGAGAGTTCTGACATATTATAACAGATCTCAGTATAGGTTGATCATGTCTGTACCAGCAACGATGCGTGTTGTCAACTGACTTACGTGGCCGGTTAAGACTGATATGAGGTTAGGGGACTTGCGTGGCCGGTTAAGACTGATATGAGGTTAGGGGACTTGCGTGGCCGGTTAAAACTGATATAAGGTTAGGGGACTTACGTGGCCGGTTAAAACTGATATGAGGTTAGGGGACTTACGTGGCTGGTTAAAACTGATATGAGGTTAGGGGACTTACGTGGCCGGTTAAAACTGATATGAGGTTAGGGGACTTACGTGGCTGGTTAAAACTGATATGAGGTTAGGGGACTTACGTGGCCGGTTAAAACTGATATGAGGTTAGGGGACTTACGTGGCTGGTTAAAACTGATATGAGGTTAGGGGACTTACGTGGCTGGTTAAAACTGATATGAGGTTAGGGGACTTACGTGGCTGGTTAAGACTGATATGAGGTTAGGGGACTTACGTGGCCGGTTAAAACTGATATGAGGTTAGGGGACTTACGTGGCCGGTTAAGACTGATATGAGGTTAGGGGACTTACATGGCCGGTTAAGACTGATATGAGGTTAGGGGACTTACGTGGCCGGTTAAGACTGATATGAGGTTAGGGGATATGAGGTTAGGGGACTTACGTGGCCGGTTAAGACTGATATGAGGTTAGGGGACTTACGTGGCCGGTTAAAACTGATATGAGGTTAGGGGACTTACGTGGCCGGTTAAGACTGATATGAGGTTAGGGGACTTGCGTGGACGGTTAAGACTGATATGAGGTTAGGGGACTTACGTGGCCGGTTAAGACTGATATGAGGTTAGGGGACTTACGTGGCCGGTTAAAACTGATATGAGGTTAGGGGACTTACGTGGCTGGTTAAAACTGATATGAGGTTAGGGGACTTACGTGGCCGGTTAAAACTGATATGAGGTTAGGGGACTTACGTGGCTGGTTAAAAATGATATGAGGTTAGGGGACTTACGTGGCCGGTTAAAACTGATATGAGGTTAGGGGACTTACGTGGCCGGTTAAGACTGATATGAGGTTAGGGGACTTGCGTGGCCGGTTAAGACTTATATGAGGTTAGGGGACTTACGTGGCCGGTTATGACTGATATGAGGTTAGGGGACTTGTGTGGCCGGTTAAGACTGATATGAGGTTAGGGGACTTACGTGGACGGTTAAGACTGATATGAGGTTAGGGGACTTACGTGGCCGGTTAAGACTGATATGAGGTTAGGGGACTTGCGTGGCCGGTTAAGACTTATATGAGGTTAGGGGACTTACGTGGCCGGTTAAGACTGATATGAGTTTAGGGGACTTACGTGGCTGGTTAAGACTGATATGAGGTTAGGGGACTTACGTGGCTGGTTAAGACTGATATGAGGTTAGGGGACTTACGTGGCTGGTTAAGACTGATATGAGGTTAGGGGACTTACGTGGCCGGTTAAGACTGATATGAGGTTAGGGGACTTGTGTGGCCGGTTAAGACTGATATGAGGTTAGGGGACTTACGTGGACGGTTAAGACTGATATGAGGTTAGGGGACTTACGTGGCCGGTTAAGACTGATATGAGGTTAGGGGACTTACGTGGCCGGTTAAGACGTGTGTGCATACATGCACACACACACGCACGCACGCACGTCTCTGCATAGTAACCCAGTGTTCTCTGACTCCAGCCTCTACTGTAACAGTCTGTATAATATTATGCTCCTGGTTGAGGCTGTATTGTATACCTCCTTTTATTGTCTGTGTCCAAGGCTTTAGTGTGTGTGTGTGTGTGTGTGTGTGTGTGTGTGTGTGTGTGTGTGTGTGTGTGTGTGTGTGTGTGTGTGTGTGTGTGTGTGTGTGTGTGTGTGTGTGTGTGTGTGTGTGTGTGTGTGTGTGTGTGTGTGTGTGTGTGTGTGTGTGTGTGTGTAAAGAAACAGAACATTATATGTAGAGTTAGTTCAGTCAGAGATACTCGAGCGACTTCATGCTATGCTCATACATCTACTCGAGGGGTTAATATGCAGCATTACTATGTGGGTGTATACAGTGTTTGTAATAAAAATGTAGCAGAGCTGAACGCCAAGATACAATATTATATGCACACTTATGTATTCTCATTATACAAGTAAGACGCGCAAACGCGGGAAGCGAAAGCAGCTCGTAAATTGCAATAACAACAATTAGAATAAATTACGTACTTTTTAAGGTTTTTTTTAAGTTAAGTTTTTTTAAATTAAATGTTTTTTCAAGTTTTTTTTTTAGTGTGTATGTGTGCGTGCGTGTTTCTTTTTTAGGTTTTTTTTTTTAAAGTTTTTTCTTTTTTTAAGTTAAGTTTTTTTTAAGTTAAGTTTTTTGTGTGTGCGTTTTTCCTTTTTAAGTTTTTTTTTTAAGTTAAGTTTTTTTTTAAGTTAAGTTTTGTGTGTGTGCGTTTTTCCTTTTTAAGTTAAGTTTTTTTTTAAGTTAAGTTTTTTTTTAAGTTAAGTTTTTTGTGTGTGCGTTTTTCCTTTTTAAGTTATTTTTTTAAGTTACGTTTTTTTTTAAGTTAAGTTTTTTGTGTGTGTGCATGTGTGTGTGTGTGTGTGTGTGTGTGTGTGTGTGTGTGTGTGTGTGTGTGTGTGTGTGTGTGTGTGTGTGTGTGTGTGTGTGTGTGTGTGTGTGTGTGTGTGTGTGTGTGTGTGTGTGTGTGTGTGTGTGTGTGTGTGTGTGTGTGTGTGTGTGTGTGTGTGTGTGTGTGTGTGTGTGTGTGTGTGTGTGTGTGTGTGTGTGTGTGTGTGTGTGCGTGCGTGCGTGCATGTGTGTTTTTGTGTGTGATACAGCTGCGCCCTCTGTTGGTGGGCGGGTGGTGTTACACCGTGACACACACACACACAGACACACACACAGACACACAGACGTGATCTGCTGGGTCTCATAGTAAATGCTCACTGCGTTCGCAATAATAAATATCTATTCGTGAGTTTATCTGACTGAACTAAGTTTGGGAGACACTTTCCGCAGGTCACGGGAAGTATTCTATTCAGACTGCTTGTTGCCTGGTGAACGTCTTGGAGGAAAGTGGTTGTGATGTTTTCTCTGGAGCTCTGCATTCTCAACAGATGGTTCAGGTTAACCCATTCTGGGCGGGTGGGAGGAACCCCTTTTGATGTTTTTAGCATTATGTTACGCTTTAGCTGTTGAAAAATAGCAGATCTACAAGCTCATAGCGCGGCACCGAGTGCCGCGCTATGAACTTGTAGCTCTGCTATTTTTGAAATATCGTGAAAATGTGGCACAAATCTTTGAATATATATATTCTTTCAGAGCGAACGTTTTCAACTCCAATCATTGCTTCTGTGGGGTCCCTGGAACAACATCTTTTCAGATGGGGGTCGGCGGCCAAATACAGATATTTTTGGGGGTCCTTGACATGAAAATGTTTGAGAACCACTGACATAGAAACATGTTTTTTTCAGAACCGTCATGATTTAAGAAGACATTTGTAGAATCGTCCTCAGGTCAAAATGGGTTAAACGAGGACTTTACAGAGGTGATGAGGCTGTGCGCGTGCATGCGTGCGGTGCGGGCGGGCGGGCGTGCGGAGCGTGCCGTGCGTGCCGTGCGTGCGTGCGTGCATGCGTGCGCGCGTGTGTGTGCGTGCTTGCGTGCGTGCGTGTGTGCGTGCGCAGCATGCTGTTGCAGCAGCCAGTGAGTTGGAGGCAGACAGGATGAAGTGAATGTGATTTAAGTGGTGGAGAAAGGCGGAGAGGGCCGGGGGCGTGGGCGATGAGAACTCCATGGGAGGAAGGAGGCATGCAGTTATGTATGTCATAACAGGCATAATCTGTGCAGAGGCAGGCGGACGGACGGACGTCCACAGGGACATAATTAGTGCCGCGGGATTACCGTCCGGTTCGATAAAACTCTCCGCTCGCCGTCAACGCCACACCGGGGCGAGGCTGCTGACGAACACGTCCCGTTGGGACCAGTTTGGTACCCATTTTTGGCTCTTTTCTTTTTTATTTTTTTTTGCCTGGGGACCTCATGTAATGTGGAGCAATGATTCTCAGCGGTGAGGAGTTAGTCCCCCCCCAAATAATTGACACAAAGATATGTTGTGCTTTTCTCCACCATTTTCGAATGCCATGCAATAAACTGAAAGGGACAAAATCACACTTAAAGGAGCATTCAGTGATTTCACTTAATTCAAATATCACTTCTTGTTTTGTTTTGTTGTGATAATCCTCCCGACTATAGAGTGTGCTGACCATATAAGGAGTTCCTCCCTGTCCCCAGTTAACCCCTGGGGGTCAAAAAACCTTAGGTTTCGTTTTTGGCTAGGTGGCCAAGTCTTCATCCAATCAGGATAGAGAGGGGCCTTCCGCCAATCATGATCGAGCGGGGGCGGGCCTTAGTTTTTCCAAATCACCCACATCACTGAATACTCCTTCAAGAGAGCATTCTATGCTCCAGGAGAGTTAAACTGATATGAGGTTAGGGGACTTAAGTGGCCGGTTAAAACTGATATGAGGTTAGGGGACTTACGTGGCCGGTTAAGACTGATATGAGGTTAGGGGACTTACGTGGCCGGTTATGACTGATATGAGGTTAGGGGACTTGCGTGGCCGGTTAAGACTGATATGAGGTTAGGGGACTTACGTGGACGGTTAAGACTGATATGAGGTTAGGGGACTTACGTGGCCGGTTAAGACTGATATGAGGTTAGGGGACTTACGTGGCTGGTTAAGACTGATATGAGGTTAGGGGACTTACGTGGCTGGTTAAGACTGATATGAGGTTAGGGGACTTACGTGGCCGGTTAAGACTGATATGAGGTTAGGGGACTTACGTGGCCGGTTAAGACTGATATGAGGTTAGGGGACTTACGTGGCCGGTTAAGACTGAGGTTGTGGTTTGTAATGCCGATGTCATAACAGTAGCCAATGCAGAAGGCAGCCTATACCAAATGTCTTCAAAACGTCATAATATACAGTTTTGCGCTGGAGACGGTTGTGGTCGGTATAAGTACTAAAGTAGATGCATCTACTGGGGCATGTACTTCTCTGACTGAACATGATTTTGTCCCTTTCAATGCTTTGATGGCATTCGATCCTCTGTAGATGTGTGAATGTCATACAGCTCTTAGGAAATAGCTGCTACATAAATGCATCATTCGGCCGTTTCTGTTTATTTTCCTTCTGCATCTTCTTGAATAACACGGGCGATGGCTGCCAAGAAGATAACCAAACAGCCATTGGACACGCAGAGAGAGACACATAACCCCCCCCCCCCCCCCCCCCCAGAGAGAGACACATGCCCCCCCCCCCCCCCAGAGAGAGACACATGCCGTGTTCGCTCAAGCATGTCACCAAAAGCAATTTGACAAAATCGTCGCACCGCAACTGTTTGGGGGGGGAAAAAAAATATTGCCTTTATCTGTGAATTGGTCTTCGTGCTGCGCTGTGTCGTGAAATTATAAGAAAACGCTGAATTCTTCCCCCAAATGCTGTCCAAAAAGTAAACAAGAACCGTGCTTTGAATTACTGAGTCTAAGAAACCAAACTGGTTGAGAATTCAGCCAGTTTTAATCCATTCTGGACGCGAGCCACTTTTGGTTAGCTATTGAAAAATAGAAGATCTAACAAGCTCATGGCGCGGCACCGAGTGCTATGAGCTTGTAGATCTGTTATTTTAGGAAAAAAATCATGAAAATGTGGTCCAAATCTTTGAATATATATTCTTTCAGAGCGAACGTTTTTAACTCAAATCTTTGCTTCTGGGGGGAGGTCCCTGGAACAAGATATTTCCAAATGGGGGTCAGCGGACAATTAGATATAATTGTTTGGGGTCCTTGACATGAAATATTGAGCACCACTGATATAGAAACTGATATAGAACATTTCAGAAAACTGTCAGGATTTAGAAGACATTTTTTAGAAGCATGAGGTCAGTCTGCTGCCCCCCACAGGTTGTCAGAGGAAGTGTAGCGCCCAGGATTACATTAGATAATTGACACTGGGTGAAAGAAATGGGTTGCAAAATCGTGGGATAAAAAATACATACAAAAATAAAATAAAACAATTTCGACGTCAAGCCTAAATGGATTGATTTGTGATGTGAGCTTTGACAGCTTGTAGGCAGACTATGATTTAACCCATTATGACCTGAGATCAGATTCTAAAAAACGTCTTCTACATCCTGACAGTTTTCTGAAAAAGCTATGTTTCGATGTCAGTCGTTCTTCGATTTTTCAAAAAGAGCAGACCTACAAGCTCGTAGCACGCCACTCGGTGGCGCGCTACGAGCTTGTAGATCTGCTATTTTTCAATAGCTAAAGCATAGCGTAATGCTAACACCAAAAGGGGTTCCCGTTAATTTGCATCCAGTTACCCTCCACCGCCCCCTAGATCTGTTGTTGAAAACAGATCAATTTATTGGTGGACAGACGCCCTGCCTCCATACTGTATACGCATTTATGAGGATTTTAATCGTGGAGAGACGACCTGCTTCAAATGGATCAGATTGTACAATAAATACCAATATTTATTTCACTGCAGATTACATCATCATCCTTAAACCTTAAATTCAAATAATTATTTCAATGGACTAAAATCTTGTTTTATTTGATGGCCTTCCTTGCAGTAATCCTGGTCTCTAAACTGCCTCCCCCTGCTGGCCAGCCGGGGCGCCTGATGGAGGGGAAAGGAACTGGTCTCTGAACCGCCTCCCCCTGGCCAGCCGGGGCGCCTGATGGAGGGGAAAGGAACTGGTCTCTGAACCGCCTCCCCCTGGCCAGCCGGGGCGCCTGATGGAGGGGAAAGGAACTGGTCTCTATACTGCCTCCCCCTGGCCAGCCGGGGCGCCTGATGGAGGGGAAAGGAACTGGTCTGCCTCCCCCTGGCCAGCCGGGGCGCCTGATGGAGGGGAAAGGAACGGGTCTCTATACTGCCTCCCCCTGGCCAGCCGAGGCGCCTGATGGAGGGGAAAGGAACTGGTCTCTATACTGCCTCCCCCTGGCCAGCCGGGGCGCCTGATGGAGGGGAAAGGAACTGGTCTCTATACTGCCTCCCCCTGGCCAGCCGGGGCGCCTGATGGAGGGGAAAGGAACTGGTCTCTACACTGCCTCCCCCTGGCCAGCCGGGGCGCCTGATGGAGGGGAAAGGAATGGGTCTCTATACTGCCTCCCCCTGGCCAGCCGAGGCGCCTGATGGAGGGGAAAGGAACTGGTCTCTATACTGCCTCCCCCTGGCCAGCCGGGGCGCCTGATGGAGGGGAAAGGAATGGGTCTCTGAACCGCCTCCCCCTGGCCAGCCGGGGCGCCTGATGGAGGGGAAAAGAACTGGTCTCTGAACCGCCTCCCCCTGGCCAGCCGGGGCGCCTGATGGAGGGGAAAGGAACTGGTCTCTGAACCGCCTCCCCCTGGCCAGCCGGGGCGCCTGATGGAGGGGAAAGGAACTGGTCTCTATACTGCCTCCCCCTGGCCAGCCGGGGCGCCTGATGGAGGGGAAAGGAACGGGTCTCTATACTGCCTCCCCCTGGCCAGCCGGGGCGCCTGATGGAGGGGAAAGGAACGGGTCTCTATACTGCCTCCCCCTGGCCAGCCGGGGCGCCTGATGGAGGGGAAAGGAACTGGTCTCTATACTGCCTCCCCCTGGCCAGCCGGGGCACCTGATGGAGGGGAAAGGAACTGGTCTCTATACCGCCTCCCCCTGGCCAGCCGGGGCGCCTGATGGAGGGGAAAGGAACTGGTCTCTATACTGCCTCCCCCTGGCCAGCCGGGGCGCCTGATGGAGGGGAAAGGAACTGGTCTGCCTCCCCCTGGCCAGCCGGGGCGCCTGATGGAGGGGAAAGGAACGGGTCTCTATACTGCCTCCCCCTGGCCAGCCGAGGCGCCTGATGGAGGGGAAAGGAACTGGTCTCTATACTGCCTCCCCCTGGCCAGCCGGGGCGCCTGATGGAGGGGAAAGGAACTGGTCTCTATACTGCCTCCCCCTGGCCAGCCGGGGCGCCTGATGGAGGGGAAAGGAACTGGTCTCTATACTGCCTCCCCCTGGCCAGCCGGGGCGCCTGATGGAGGGGAAAGGAATGGGTCTCTATACTGCCTCCCCCTGGCCAGCCGAGGCGCCTGATGGAGGGGAAAGGAACTGGTCTCTATACTGCCTCCCCCTGGCCAGCCGGGGCGCCTGATGGAGGGGAAAGGAATGGGTCTCTGAACCGCCTCCCCCTGGCCAGCCGGGGCGCCTGATGGAGGGGAAAAGAACTGGTCTCTGAACCGCCTCCCCCTGGCCAGCCGGGGCGCCTGATGGAGGGGAAAGGAACTGGTCTCTGAACCGCCTCCCCCTGGCCAGCCGGGGCGCCTGATGGAGGGGAAAGGAACTGGTCTCTATACTGCCTCCCCCTGGCCAGCCGGGGCGCCTGATGGAGGGGAAAGGAACGGGTCTCTATACTGCCTCCCCCTGGCCAGCCGGGGCGCCTGATGGAGGGGAAAGGAACGGGTCTCTATACTGCCTCCCCCTGGCCAGCCGGGGCGCCTGATGGAGGGGAAAGGAACTGGTCTCTATACTGCCTCCCCCTGGCCAGCCGGGGCACCTGATGGAGGGGAAAGGAACTGGTCTCTATACCGCCTCCCCCTGGCCAGCCGGGGCGCCTGATGGAGGGGAAAGGAACGGGTCTCTATACTGCCTCCCCCTGGCCAGCCGGGGCGCCTGATGGAGGGGAAAGGAACTGGTCTCTATACTGCCTCCCCCTGGCCAGCCGGGGCGCCTGATGGAGGGGAAAGGAACTGGTCTCTATACTGCCTCCCCCTGGCCAGCCGGGGCGCCTGATGGAGGGGAAAGGAACGGGTCTCTATACTGCCTCCCCCTGGCCAGCCGGGGCGCCTGATGGAGGGGAAAGGAACTGGTCGGAATAACGTGTTCCTTCCACGCGCTACGTCCATCCGGGGAAACTCCCCCCCCCCCCCCCCCGCCCCCCCCCCCCCTCTGTCAGGTGAAAAGAAGCAGCTTGGTAGATAGATAGATTGAGTTTTTATTAAAGTGTACATACATAACGATACATATACACAAACAGACAGTTACTTATGGATACATCGTAACTGCCATGCATAAAGAGAAGCATGAAGTCAGTCCGCTGAAGTAGCTCAATAGCTAAAGTATTACATAATGCTTAAAACACCAACGGTTCCTGTCCAGAATGGGTTAACCCTGGCAAAGGTCATAAGTTAAAAATTGTCCAGAGATTTTTAATTTGTGTGAATTTCAGCCTCTGTGGGGGGGGGGGGGGGGGGGTATTTATATACAATATCAGGACCAATGGCATTGCAATGAACATCAATGATGACGTTTAGGTGAAAAAATAACATTAAAAAAAAATATGAATTAATTAATGAATTCAAATATGTTGTATTATTGCAACGCTGGGTGTTACAGGGTTAAAGGAGCATTCCGTGATTTGGGTGATTTGGAGAAAAAAAAAAACGGTCCGCCCCGGTAACCTGCAGATGTGCACGTGCACACGCTCTACAGTGTGTGTGTCTGTCCCTGTCCCTGTGTGTCTGTGTCTGTGTCTGTGTCTGTGTCTGTGTCTGTGTCTGTGTCTGTCCCTGTGTCTGTCCCTGTGTCTGTGTCTGTGTCTGTCCCTGTGTCTGTCCCTGTGTCTGTCCCTGTGTCTGTCCCTGTGTCTGTCCCTGTGTCTGTCCCTGTGTCTGTCCCTGTGTCTGTCTCTGTGTCTGTCCCTGTGTCTGTCTCTGTCTCTGTCTCTGTCTCTGTCTCTGTCCCTGTGTCTGTGTCTGTCCCTGTGTCTGTGTCTGTCTCTGTCCCTGTGTCTGTGTCTGTCCCTGTGTCTGTGTCTGTCCCTGTGTCTGTCCCTGTGTCTGTCCCTGTGTCTGTCCCTGTGTCTGTCCCTGTGTCTGTCCCTGTCTCTGTCCCTGTGTCTGTCCCTGTGTCTGTCCCTGTCCCTGTGTCTGTCCCTGTCTCTGTCTCTGTCCCTGTCTCTGTCTCTGTCTCTGTCTCTGTCCCTGTGTCTGTCCCTGTCTCTGTCCCTGTCCCTGTCTCTGTCTCTGTCTCTGTCTCTGTGTCTGTGTCTGTGTCTGTGTCTGTCCCTGTGTCTGTCTCTGTCCCTGTCCCTGTGTCTGTCCCTGTGTCTGTGTCTGTCCCTGTCTCTGTCCCTGTGTCTGTCCCTGTGTCTGTCCCTGTGTCTGTCCCTGTCCCTGTCCCTGTCCCTGTCCCTGTGCCTGTGCCTGTGCCTGTGCCTGTGCCTGTGTCTGTGTCTGTGTCCCTGTGTCTGTCCCTGTCCCTGTGTCTGTGTCTGTCCCTCTGTGTCTGTCCCTGTCCCTGTGTCTGTCCGAGGGACCCCCACACGGTACAGTTGCACCGCCCACTTCACACAGGTGCGATTTTTATTTATTTTTAGTCCTGAAAAGGATATAAACAGCTTTGGACATTATGGGGTTTTCCACCCGACAGAGACAACATGTACAGTATGTATATTAGCCTACTATAAAGACATGTACAGTATGTATATTAGCCTACTATAAAGTCCTGTCCAGAGACGACATGTACAGTATGTATATTAGCCTACTATAAAGTCCTGTCCAGAGACGACATGTACAGTATGTATATTAGCCTACTATGAAGTCCTTCGTCTGCAGGTTGAGGTCAGCATCCATTATGGATCCGTCTGTGTAATGACTTCTGACAGCTCGTCTGTGCTTTGAATGATCAGTCCAAGGAGTTCAGGCCAGTCGTGACTATATAGGGATGTGCCGATATCGATATCCAATATAATTCATTGCTGTTATGGCCCATAACCGATATTACCGATGTCGATATGATCTCATTTTGACCTGAGATCATGCAGATTCTAAAAAATGTCTTCTACATCCTGACAGTTTTCTGAAAAAAGCTATGTTTCTGTCAGTCATTCTTCGATTTTTCAAAAGCAGACCTATGAGCTTGTAGATCTGCTATTTTTCAATAGCTAAAGCATAACATAATGCTAACACCAAAAGGGGTTCCCGCCCAAAATGGATTAAAAAAATATAATAATTCTGTCCATTCTGAAAAATAAACGTAACAGGGTGTCTGCACTGCAGGCTTAGGCAAGTCAGATTGAACTTAAATACCTTTTATATTTAATATTGTGAGCTTGTAGATCTGTTCAAGCTGTTACTTTATGGGCTTGTTTATCTCTAAAGACAGACCGATTAATCAATCGGTCTGATTGATTATTCGAACCGATGGCGATTCATCTCCCGTCACTAGTCGTGACACATGTTTAGAGACTGATCACACCAACGTGATGATGATGAGAATATTAACTTGAATTATGCTATGTTAGCTATATATGTATAAACATTATGCTATGTTAGCTATATATGTATAAACATTATGCTATGTTAGCTATATATGTATAAACATTGTGCTATGTTAGCTATATATGTATAAACATTATGCTATGTTAGCTATATATGTATAAACATTATGCTATGTTAGCTATATATGTATAAACATTATGCTATGTTAGCTATATATGTATAAACATTATGCTATGTTAGCTATATATGTATAAACATTATGCTATGTTAGCTATATATGTATAAACATTATGCTATGTTAGCTATATATGTATAAACATTATGCTATGTTAGCTATATATGTATAAACATTATGCTATGTTAGCTATATATGTATACACATTATGCTATGTTAGCTATATATGTATAAACATTGGCCTTTAGACCTTGGTCAACTACCTCTTTTCACTGACAAACGAAAATAAAAACGATATGAAATAATATACAAACAAATAAACAAATACAAATTAGACTAATGATCCATTATTATAACTACAACAAGTCACACTGCCCAAAAAGCATGGAATACGGATGTGTATATTACAGGAAACTCCCATTAAACTTACCAACAAACTCCGGTAAACTCCCAAATTATACCATCACACCTGTATATTACCGTATATTAACTGTATATGCTGCTAAACTTGAGGTTTACGGGCAAAATACAGTGTCCATAATTGCCCGTTAACTCCTCTTTTCACGCAGTGTCATCATGGGGGGCGTGGGTGTCACAGGCCAAAAATGGCCGATCTACTTGTAGATTTTGTAGATTATTTCCGGAATGTGGCCATGAGTGAAAATCAGCCATTTCACTGGCATCACGGCCCGCCAAAAATACATTTTTAGTCGACTAAACTCATGACGTTTCAGTCAACCAAAACTTAGCCTGGGGTCCACTTATGCTTTCTGTGGCATAGGCAGCTCCCGGCAGGATCCACCGGGAGAATCTAGACGCAGCTGCGCAACATGAGACTAATTAATTAGAGCGACAGAGAGAGAGAGGAGTGTGTGCGTGTGTGCGTCAATTTAACAAAGGTGCAGACGATCAGAAATCAGCAGAGAGTGATCGACGTTTGCGCTACTCTATGCCGTATTGAAGTGACTTCTTTTTTCTCCCTGGAAATAAAAACGTCTGGGTTTCCGAGGCTGACCAAAACTAGACTAAAAGTAAAACATTTCACAGATGGCTGAATGTTATGCACTGTGACTATGACTACAACTAGATCAAAATCAACCCTGATGCACACTGGGTTCTGAAAACAGCCATCATTCAGAAACACATTGTGCGTGCGTGCGTGCGTGCGTGCGTGCGTGCGTGCGTGCGTGCGTGCGTGCGTGCGTGCGTGCGTGCGTGCGTGCGTGCGTGCAGTACAATGCGTTGGCCTTCAGTCACATAGATGGAAAAAGCTTGACAGATAATGTGAATTGTGTACAATTTCTCTGAGCAGTTTCCTATAATGGATACAATAAACGGTAAACGCGTGCGCGCGCAGTTAGCAATATTCTACTCGGCTCGGATTCTAGGACCAACTATTCTGCCATCTGTACTCGTAAAACATGGGTGTTTTCACATTGTCTGACTGCAATATGGAAGACATATTGTTGTTTCTGTCAGTGGTTTTCTGCCCTTTTCATATCAAGGCCCATTATTTATTCTGCATCTGAACCACGGACCACCGTCTGATGACATTTAGCCTCTCAGACCCATCTGAGTCACGGACCACCGTCTGATGACATTTAGCCTCTCAGACCCATCTGAACCACGGACCACCGTCTGATGACATTTAGCCTCTCAGACCCATCTGAACCACGGACCACCGTCTGATGACATTTAGCCTCTCAGACCCATCTGAACCACGGACCACCGTCTGATGACATTTAGCCTCTCAGACCCATCTGAACCACGGACCACCGTCTGATGACATTTAGCCTCTCAGACCCATCTGAACCACGGACCACCGTCTGATGACATTTAGCCTCTCAGACCCATCTGAACCACGGACCACCGTCTGATGACATTTAGCCTCTCAGACCCATCTGAACCACGGACCACCGTCTGATGACATTTAGCCTCTCAGACCCATCTGAACCACGGACCACCGTCTGATGACATTTAGCCTCTCAGACCCATCTGAACCACGGACCACCGTCTGATGACATTTAGCCTCTCAGACCCATCTGAACCACGGACCACCGTCTGATGACATTTAGCCTCTCAGACCCATCTGAACCACGGACCACCGTCTGATGACATTTAGCCTCTCAGACACACAACTTTGAATATTTTGTTATCGTTGGATACGATTTTGTCCACAATTCCTTGCATGCTACATGTGTTGATGTTGGTGCCATTAGGAGAGATGACAGGCAACCGTTGATCAAAATAACAATTCTTCCACATGTTCTGATCGTGTAGACTCCTGGTAAATTAAGTAATGCAGATGTTTAACAAAAACGATGTTTTTGGAAAATTCATAGAGAAGGCATGGCAGTTACGTTGGAGAACGATGTATCCATGAGTAACTGTCTATTTGTGTATATGTATCCTTATATATGTACAATTTTGTGACTGTCTTGTAAGCCCGTGCGGGCTGGGCATCTTATGATGTAGGACACTTTAATAAAAACTCTATCTATCTATATAACGTAACTCTTGAGCGATAGAAACAAATCACACCCGTGTGAACTGAGTGGTGCAAGGTCTTATATAGCCTGATCAGCTGTGGTCTGACGTAATGTCAGTGACCATGTTAACCATGCTCACCTGTGCACGGACACGTACACAGGTACACAAACATACAGACAAAGCTGGTTGTTGGAGTGGTTTGCACCACTCAAAAAGCGATAGGAAAAAAGCGATAGGAAAAAAGTGATGGAAAAAAGTGATGGAAAAAAGCGATGGAAAAAGCGATAGAAAAAAGCGATAGAAAAAGCGATAGAAAAAAGCGATAGAAAAAGCGATAGAAAAAAGCGATAGAAAAAAGCGATAGAAAAAAGCGATAGAAAAAGCGATAGAGAAAAAGCGATGGAGAAAAAGCGATAGGGAAAAAGCGATAGAAAAAGCGATAGGGAAAAAGCGATAGAAAAAGCGATAGGGAAAAAGCGATAGAAAAAGCGATAGGGAAAAAGCGATAGAAAAAGCGATAGGGAAAAAGCGATAGGGAAAAAGCGATAGGGAAAAAGCGATAGAAAAAGCGATAGGGAAAAAGCGATAGGGAAAAAGCGATAGAAAAAGCGATAGGGAAAAAGCGATAGAAAAAGCGATAGGGAAAAAGCGATAGGGAAAAAGCGATGGAGAAAAAGCGATGGAGAAAAAGCGATGGAGAAAAAGCGATAGAAAAAAGCGATAGAAAAAAGCGATAGAAAAAGCGATAGAAAAAGCGATGGAGAAAAAGCGATAGAAACCACAGTGGCTGAAACCAGTGGTTTCAGCCACTGCTTTACGACTATTAGTGTCCATGGTTCATAGCCCTGGCTTCCTGGAGGAAAATAAAGTGCTGGTCCGAGATCTGAGCTTGATTCTGTGGTCTGCACGCACGCACGCACGCACGCACGCACGCACGCACGCACGCACGCACGCACGCACGCACGCACGCAGTGCTTGCTTTGTGGTCGAGGGCAGTACAGCTGCCACACCGATGCATGTAATATTAATGCAGAGTTACTAACTGCATATAGCAGCCATACGCATGAATTAATAATTCTATCCATGAATACTGATATCCACACTTCACATTCTGTGGTGGGAAGTGGGGGCTGCCCTCTAGTGTAGTGGCTGGAGCACATGCCTTTCATACGGGAGGTTGTGGGTTCGAACCCTGCCTGATGTCGCCGTGCGGTCACAACGGGTTCCTGATGTGGACGTCGGCGAGGCTGTGCGGTCGCAACGGGTTCCTAATGTCGACGTCGGCGAGGCCGTGCGGTCGCAGCGGGTTCCTGGTGTCGACGTCGGCGAGGCTGTGCGGTCACAACGGGTTCCTGATGTCGACGTCGGCGAGGCCGTGCGGTCACAACGGGTTCCTGATGTCGACGTCGGCGAGGCCGTGCGGTCACAACGGGTTCCTGATGTCGACGTCGGCGAGGCCGTGCGGTCACAACGGGTTCCTGATGTCGACGTCGGCGAGGCCGTGCGGTCGCAACGGGTTCCTGATGTGGACGTCGGTGAGGCCGTGCGGTCGCAACGGGTTCCTGATGTGGACGTCGGCGAGGCCGTGCGGTCACAACGGGTTCCTGATGTGGACGTCGGCGAGGCCGTGCGGTCGCAACGAGTTCCTGATGTCGACGTCGGCGAGGCTGTGCGGTCGCAACGGGTTCCTGATGTCGACGTCGGCGAGGCCGTGCGGTCGCAGCGGGTTCCTGATGTCGACGTCGGCGAGGCCGTGCGGTCGCAACGGGTTCCTGATGTGGACGTCGGCGAGGCCGTGCGGTCGCAACGGGTTCCTGGTGTGGACGTCGGCGAGGCCGTGCGGTCGCAACGGGTTCCTGATGTCGACGTCGGCGACATCGTCCACCCAACGCTCGCCTTCACACTATTTGTCGATACAGAGGATAGAGACTTATAGATATAGAGACTTATAGAGAGGTTATACAGATAGAGACTTATAGAGAGGTTATACAGATAGAGACTTATATAGAGGTTATACAGATAGAGACTTATAGAGAGGTTATACAGATAGAGACTTATAGAGAGGTTATACAGATAGAGACGTATAGAGAGGTTATACAGATAGAGACTTATAGGGAGGTTATACAGATATGAAATTATACCTTTTCTCACCGGTGCCTGAACCAGAAAGTCATCTATGGCACTTTTGTCGGGTTTGTTAGGGAATTGGGGTAAGCTGTTACGCGCAAAACTCCGGATTTGTAGGTAGCGAAAGAAATGTTGTCTGGGGAGATCGAACAAATTTGAAAGTTCTTGGAACGAGCCTAAAACGTTATTAATGTATAAATATTTGAATTGTTTGACTCCCAGGTTGGCCCATACGGCAAATGCCCCATCTGATACGGAAGGAGGAAAGACATGGTTTTCTATTAATGGGGCCAGGGTGGAGAAGGTCTGTAGGTCAAAGTGTCGTTTAAACTGATTCCAAATTTGTAGAGAAGATTTAACAATTATATTATTTGTGTACAAGGAGGAGTTGCAATTGGGAGGGCAATGTACCAGAGCAGCCAAAGATACAGGCCTTGAGGAAAGTGTCTCCATCTCTAACCACTCTGGTGGAGTGCTCAGTGCTCCTGGATAGAGCCACAGTTGTAACATACATGAGATTGGCAGTAGAATCTAAAATTTGGCAAGGCCATTCCTCCCAATGGTTTTGATTTTTGTAGAAAATCCTTACGGAGTCTATTTTTTTTTTTTCAAAATAAAATCCAGTATTAAAGGGATAGTTCAGATTTTTTGAATTGAAGTTGTATGAAATACTTGCCATTAATATAGTGGTTGCAACTGTATTAATTGATTGCCCGAGTCCCATGGTGGGAGTTCTGCTCTGGTTTTGGTGAAATATCAAGTAGTTCCGGTCATTTTGTGGGGGGCACTGGGGCCACGCAGTAAAAGTAAATTAATCCACAAAACGAACGTAATTTGTATTGTTGACCTATTTCTAAAATATTAGCGTGACTTTCGTTCAACTTTGACCCCTCTATCACATGGAACTATTTTTTGGGCGTAGTGATATGGACACAAAAAACATAGTTCTGTGTGATAGAGGGGTAAAAAAATAACGAAAGTTGCACTAATATTTTAGAAATAGGTCAACAATACAAATTACGTTAGTTTTGTGGATTAATTTACTTTTACTGCGTGGCCCCCAGTGCCCCCCACAAAATTACCGGAACTACTTGATATTTCACCAAAACCAGAGCAGAACTCCCACCATGGGACTCGGGCAATCAATTAATACAGTTGCAACCACTATATTAATGGCAAGTATTTCATACAACTTAAGTTCAAAAAATCGGGCGGGGGCGGGGGCAGCGGCTGTCCACCTCTGAACAGCGCTCAGTGGATCAATGGAGACCCAATCGGTCTCCGGTTCCAACGCCGATGTTGCGGATTTTCCCCCTGGACCCCCCCTGGGGTTTAAGAGGTTAAAGAATGTCTGTGGGAGAAAAAATGGACTGAAATAAGTAGGAGAACTTTGGTAGAGTGTTCATTTTACCAGAGTTAGTTTAGTGGAAGCAGTGACCTGTGGCTCGTTGGCCTTGAACAGAGTTAGTTTAGTGGAAGCAGTGACCTGTGGCTCGTTGGCCTTGAACAGAGTTAGTTTAGTGGAAGCAGTGACCTGTGGCTCGTTGGCCTTGAACAGAGTTAGTTTAGTGGAAGCAGTGACCTGTGGCTCGTTGGCCTTGAACAGATTGTTGAAATCACTTGTAACTTGAATTCCTAAATATGTAAAGCTATAAGCAGATATTTTAAATGGGAAATGATGTAAAGGATAGCTTTGGGCTGTTGTACCCAGAGGGAAAAGTTCACTTTTGCCAAGAAGGTTAAGTTTGTATCCTGAAATAAAACTAAATGAGTCCAGCGTGCCCAGTGCAGCTGGAACAGATGTGGACAAGTTGGAGAGGTATAAAAGGAGGAGTAGTTTTACTTTTTTTGTGGCTTTCGCCTTTTTTTTATGGAGGGACAGATAGTAGGCTGACAGGAAATGGGGAGAGAGATGGGGGGGGGGGGGGATGACATGCAGTAAAGGCCGTCGGGATCGGGAGTCGAACCCACGGCACACTGCCAGACTGGATTACCAGCCAAGGTGCCTGGACCGCTGAAGCCACGGCCCAGGCGTAGTTTTAGTTTTTAAGTCACATTTTGTACTCATTTTGAATTTCGGACTTTTACCTACAACTAGGGATGTTCCGATTTTTTTTTGTTTCTGATCCGATCCCGATAACACAATTTCTGTGTTAGCCGATACCGAATACCTATACAAGTGTGACCTTGTGTTGTGTTTATAGTATCTAGCTATATATCTGGTGTTGTGTTTATAGCTATCTAGCTATATATCTGGTGGTGTTTATAGCTATCTAGCTATATATCTCATGTTGTGTTTATATCTATCTAGCTATATATCTTGTGTTGTGTTTATAGCTATCTAGCTATATATCTCGTGTTGTGTTTATAGCTATCTAGCTATATATCTCGTGTTGTGTTTATAACAGACTCCTCAGTTTGTGCAACTCCAAAGCAAACTGCATGCCCCACTTAACTATACTTGCCATAATGTCAACCCCTTACCCCTGTGTCGGATCTGTGGTTAGACTGGCATAGTGTCAACCCCTTACCCCTGTGTCTGATCTGTGGTTAGAATGGCATAGTGTCAACCCCTTACCCCTGTGTTGGATCTGTGGTTAGACTGGCATAGTGTCAACCCCTTACACCTGTGTAGGATCTGTGGTTAGACTGGCATAGTGTCAACCCCTTACCCCTGTGTAGGATCTGTGGTTAGACTGGCATAGTGTCAACCCCTTACCCCTGTGTTGGATCTGTGGTTAGAATGGCATAGTGTCAACCCCTTACCCCTGTGTTGGATCTGTGGTTAGACTGGCATATTGTCAACTCCTTACACCTGTGTCGGATCTGTGGTTAGACTGGCATAATCGTCGATACCGATATGACCCGATATGAATAAGATGCAAAACAGTACAGGGTTCAGTACAGGGTACAGTACAGGTACAGTACAGGTACAGTACAGGGTACAGTAACGCACATTTGGCCAATAGGACGTCACAGAAGAAAGACCATCCGGGTCCCATGCATGCATTCACAACAACATCAACAATAACAACAATATTTAAATATCTCAACAAGACATTAAATCTATGTACGGGTTGGAATAGAAATTAATTGGAGAGGGGGGGGGGGGGGGGGGGATAGAGTTATGGCTTCTGTTGACCGGATGACAGTGACAGGTGCATTTTCAGTCCTTTCTTAAAGGAAACCAGTGATTTGCTAGTTTTGAGGGAAGGGGGCAAAAGGCATTCCACACCTGAGGGGCAGTGTTGTGGATACCGATACTTTACTGATACAGTATCTGGACATCTCTACTTGTAACAAGTGTTTCTATAATGCAGTATAAATAGCCGATAAATAGCCGATCTACAAGCTTGTAGATCGGCTATTTTCAGCATGCAACCGAAGTGTAAAATGACTTACACTGGATCTCTTGTCCACTAGTCCCTTCCTAACATTTTATTCTAGTTGTTATTTGTTGACAGTCCTTTCACTATAGCTGAATTGTAAATGGGCTCATTTTGAAATGATTAGACACACAGTTAAACAACACATTTGCTGGCCTTTATTGGAATCTCCTTTTTGTCAAAACACTTCATGCAAACACTAAATGCAATCCAATAATGCCAAATTAAACTAGCAAAACCTGCCTCGAAAACTAATGAAAACTATTATGAAGGAACAAACATTCTGAACGAGACAAATCAATAAATGCAATAACCTTGTTAAGGAGCTCCAACAGGCCAGTGCGTACGTGCACAGGCATGGTTCCTATGGAGACCAATACACTGTGTGTGTGTGTGTGTGTGTGTGTGTGTGTGTGTGTGCGTGTGTGTGTGTGTGTGTGTGTGCGTGCGTGCGTGCGTGCGTATCCTCAGTAAACTCATCAAACCTATAATGCACAGGAGCTCATTCGTTAACACAGCGTCTGCGAGATTCGAGACTTCTCGTATACGGTATACTGTAGAGCTTAAACCTGCCTGTGCCAAGACGAGACTTCTCGTATACGGTATACTGTAGAGCTTAAACCTGCCTGTGCCAAGACTCTTCTTGGCTTTTGTGGATTTCTATTAATCAAGAATTAATTCTATTATATTTACCGTATTTTAGCTTCCCGTCACCAGGCAACGCTTGCTTCTAGTGTTGTGTCGGGCATTGACAACCACATCAAAGTAGTTATTTTTTGGTGAACGAAACCGACCCGGTCACTTCCGTGAACGATCCGTTCTGAGGCCGTCCGTTCAGTTGAAAATGCGATGACGGGGATTCGCCGGCTAATCTCATCACGGTGTGTTTTAACCCATTTTGGGCGTTTTAAGCATTATGTTATACTTTAGCGATTGAAAAATAGCAGATCTCGGTGGCGTGCTACGAGCTTGTAGGTCTGCTATTTTTGAAAAATAGTAAAAATGCGGCACAAATCTTTGAATATATATTCTTTCAGAGCGAACGTTTTTTTTTATCAGGCCTAAATGCGTTTTAACAGCGAGAGAACGACGGCGAGCGACACTTGAATTTCATTGGCTATCGCCTAATCGCCCGCTATCGCCAGATGACATCGCCCCAAACGATGAATGATTTTCATCTGTTGTTCGCCAGCTATCGCCAGTAGTCGCCGGTCCCATTCAGGGTTGTTTTTGGCAGCACATTTTGATTTTAGTTTTAGTCATAGTCTCTTCAATAGTTTTCATTTAGTTTCAGTCACATTTTAGTCACCTGGAATGTTTTAGTGCTAGTCTAGTTTTAGTCGACTAAATCTACAGTTGATTTAGTCGACTAAAATGTATTTTGGCGGGTCTTGATGCCGTCGTAATGACTCTTTTTTCACATGCTGAAAATAGCCGATCTACTAGCTTGTAGATCGGCTATTTTCAGCATGATGCAACCAAGTGTAACATTTTAGTCTAGTTTTTATTTGTTGACGAAATTGTCAGTACATTTAGTCTTAGTTTTAGTCGCCATAGCTTAGTTTTCATTTAGTTTCCATTTAGTTCTCGCCAGTGAAAAAAAGGTAGTCGACGAACATTTTTCGTCATAGTGTCAGTCGACAAAAACAACACTGGTACCCATTAGACCCTAACCCTAACCCTAACAACAATGGTACCCATTGACAAATAATGACCTTCTGGACACAGAGCACACAGAACAGCAAGTTTGAGTTATTATATATGATATGATATAGTACTTTATTTTCAGTTTGCACTGAAATTTGTTTTGCGACCCGGCAGCCTTGTAGGCTATACTATGCACACATTTGACAAAACACAGGACAAAAAAAATAAAAATAAAATACAGTTACATACATATAAACATAAGGGCAGAGAGTAATGTCCACAGCTCAGTGTAGTCCTGGACACAGAGCAGTGTCCACAGCTCAGTCTAGTCCTGGACACAGAGTAATGTCCACAGCTCAGTCTAGTCCTGGACACAGAGTAATGTCCACAGCTCAGTGTAGTCCTGGACACAGAGTAATGTCCACAGCTCAGTCTAGTCCTGGACACAGTAATGTCCACATCTCAGTCTAGTCCTGGACACAGAGCAATGTCCACAGCTCAGTCTAGTCCTGGACACAGTAATGTCCACAGCTCAGTCTAGTCCTGGACACAGAGTAATGTCCACAGCTCAGTCTAGTCCTGGACACAGAGCAATGTCCCCAGCTCAGTCTAGTCCTGGACACAGAGTAATGTCCACAGCTCAGACTAGTCCTGGACACAGAGCAATGTCCCCAGCTCAGTCTAGTCCTGGACACAGAGCAATGTCCACAGCTCAGTCTAGTCCTGGACACAGAGTAATGTCCACAGCTAAGTCTAGTCCTGGACACAGAGCAGTGTCCACAGCTCAGTCTAGTCCTGGACACAGAGTAATGTCCACAGCTCAGTCTAGTCCTGGACACAGAGCAGTGTCCACAGCTCAGTCTAGTCCTGGACACAGTAATGTCCACAGCTCAGTCTAGTCCTGGACACAGAGCAGTGTCCCCAACTCAGTCTAGTCCTGGACACAGAGCAATGTCCCCAGCTCAGTCTAGTCCTGGACACAGAGCAGTGTCCACAGCTCAGTCTAGTCCTGGACACAGAGTAATGTCCACAACTCAGTCTAGTCCTGGACACAGAGCAATGTCCACAGCTCAGTCTAGTCCTGGACACAGAGCAGTGTCCACAGCTCAGTCAAGTCCTGGACACAGATTAATGTCCACAGCTCAGTCTAGTCCTGGACACAGAGCAGTGTCCACAGCTCAGTCTAGTCCTGGACACAGAGTAATGTCCACAGCTCAGTCTAGTCCTGGACACAGAGTAATGTCCACAGCTCAGTCTAGTCCTGGACACAGAGCAGTGTCCCCAACTCAGTCTAGTCCTGGACACAGAGCAATGTCCCCAGCTCAGTCTAGTCCTGGACACAGAGCAATGTCCACAGCTCAGTCTAGTCCTGGAGTCGGACACAGAGTAATGTCCACAGCTCAGTCTAGTCCTGGACACAGAGCAATGTCCACAGCTCAGTCTAGTCCTGGACACAGAGTAATGTCCACAACTCAGTCTAGTCCTGGACATAGAGCAATGTCCACAGCTCAGTCTAGTCCTGGACACAGAGCAGTGTCCACAGCTCAGTCTAGTCCTGGACACAGAGTAATGTCCACAACTCAGTCTAGTCCTGGACATAGAGCAATGTCCACAGCTCTGTCTAGTCCTGGACACAGAGCAGTGTCCACAGCTCAGTCTAGTCCTGGACACAGATTAATGTCCACAGCTCAGTCTAGTCCTGGACACAGAGCAGTGTCCAAAGCTCAGTCTAGTCCTGGACACAGAGTAATGTCCACAGCTCAGTCTAGTCCTGGACACAGAGCAGTGTCCCCAACTCAGTCTAGTCCTGGACACAGAGCAATGTCCCCAGCTCAGTCTAGTCCTGGACACAGAGCAATGTCCACAGCTCAGTCTAGTCCTGGAGTCGGACACAGCGTAATGTCCACAGCTCAGTCTAGTCCTGGACACAGAGCAATGTCCACAGCTCAGTCTAGTCCTGGACACAGAGCAATGTCCCCAGCTCAGTCTAGTCCTGGACACAGAGCAGTGTCCACAGCTCAGTCTAGTCCTGGACACAGAGCAGTGTCCACAGCTCAGTCTAGTCCTGGACACAGAGCAATGTCCCCAGCTCAGTCTAGTCCTGGACACAGAGCAGTGTCCACAGCTCAGTCTAGTCCTGGACACAGAGCAGTGTCCACAGCTCAGTCTAGTCCTGGACACAGAGCAGTGTCCCCAGCTCAGTCTAGTCCTGGACACAGAGTAATGTCCACAGCTCAGTCTAGTCCTGGACACAGAGCAATGTCCACAGCTCAGTCTAGTCCTGGACACAGAGTAATGTCCACAGCTCAGTCTAGTCCTGGACACAGAGCAATGTCCCCAGCTCAGTCTAGTCCTGGACACAGAGCAGTGTCCACAGCTCAGTCTAGTCCTGGACACAGAGCAATGTCCACAGCTCAGTCTAGTCCTGGACACAGAGTAATGTCCACAGCTCAGTCAAGTCCTGGACACAGAGCAATGTCCACAGCTCAGTCTAGTCCTGGACACAGAGCAGTGTCCACAGCTCAGTCTAGTCCTGGACACAGAGCAGTGTCCACAGCTCAGTCTAGTCCTGGACACAGAGTAATGTCCACAGCTCAGTCTAGTCCTGGACACAGAGTAATGTCCACAGCTCAGTCTAGTCCTGGACACAGAGCAGTGTCCCCAACTCAGTCTAGTCCTGGACACAGAGTAATGTCCACAACTCAGTCTAGTCCTGGACATAGAGCAATGTCCACAGCTCAGTCTAGTCCTGGACACAGAGCAGTGTCCACAGCTCAGTCTAGTCCTGGACACAGAGTAATGTCCACAACTCAGTCTAGTCCTGGACATAGAGCAATGTCCACAGCTCAGTCTAGTCCTGGACACAGAGCAGTGTCCACAGCTCAGTCTAGTCCTGGACACAGATTAATGTCCACAGCTCAGTCTAGTCCTGGACACAGAGCAGTGTCCAAAGCTCAGTCTAGTCCTGGACACAGAGTAATGTCCACAGCTCAGTCTAGTCCTGGACACAGAGCAGTGTCCCCAACTCAGTCTAGTCCTGGACACAGAGCAATGTCCCCAGCTCAGTCTAGTCCTGGACACAGAGCAATGTCCACAGCTCAGTCTAGTCCTGGAGTCGGACACAGAGTAATGTCCACAGCTCAGTCTAGTCCTGGACACAGAGCAATGTCCACAGCTCAGTCTAGTCCTGGACACAGAGCAATGTCCCCAGCTCAGTCTAGTCCTGGACACAGAGCAGTGTCCACAGCTCAGTCTAGTCCTGGACACAGAGCAGTGTCCACAGCTCAGTCTAGTCCTGGACACAGAGCAATGTCCCCAGCTCAGTCTAGTCCTGGACACAGAGCAGTGTCCACAGCTCAGTCTAGTCCTGGACACAGAGCAGTGTCCACAGCTCAGTCTAGTCCTGGACACAGAGCAGTGTCCCCAGCTCAGTCTAGTCCTGGACACAGAGTAATGTCCACAGCTCAGTCTAGTCCTGGACACAGAGCAATGTCCACAGCTCAGTCTAGTCCTGGACACAGAGTAATGTCCACAGCTCAGTCTAGTCCTGGACACAGAGCAATGTCCCCAGCTCAGTCTAGTCCTGGACACAGAGCAGTGTCCACAGCTCAGTCTAGTCCTGGACACAGAGCAATGTCCACAGCTCAGTCTAGTCCTGGACACAGAGTAATGTCCACAGCTCAGTCAAGTCCTGGACACAGAGCAATGTCCACAGCTCAGTCTAGTCCTGGACACAGAGCAGTGTCCACAGCTCAGTCTAGTCCTGGACACAGAGTAATGTCCACAGCTCAGTCTAGTCCTGCATGCCAAAATCCTGATTAAGCCTCAGAGTTGATTGGTGGACAAAATTCCTCTTCAGTCTGACCTTATTGTATGCTGGAACCTCCATATCCTTCCTGAAGGCAGCAACCTATACTCTCCATACAAGACATGGCTAGGATTAGAGGTGATATTCCGTTAAAACAGCAGCTAAAATCATCGGCAGCACAGAACTACCCAGTCTCCACAACATCTACACCACTCCTTGTATGAAAAAAGCCCACAACATCATTAAAGACACCAGCCATCCCGCAAATACCCTGTTCAAACCACTCCCTTCCAAATAACGCTTCCAGAGCATCAAATCACGGGGATGCTATAGAGCCTCTAAAGTAGGATTCTGTTATCATACGTGGATGCTATAGAGCCTCTGAAGTAGGATGCTGTTATCATATGTGGATGTATAGAGCCTCTGAAGTAGGATGCTGTTATCATACGTGGATGCTATAGAGCCTCTGAAGTAGGATGCTGTTATCATATGTGGATGCTATAGAGCCTCTGAAGTAGGATGCTGTTATCATACATGGATGTATAGAGCCTCTGAGGTAGGATGCTGTTATCATACCTGGATGCTATAGAGCCTCTGAAGTAGGATGCTGTTATCATATGTGGATGCTATAGAGCCTCTGAAGTAGGATGCTGTTATCATGCGTGGATGCTATAGAGCCTCTGAAGTAGGATGCTGTTATCATACCTGGATGCTATAGAGCCTCTGAAGTATGATGCTGTTATCATACGTGGATGCTATAGAGCCTCTGAAGTAGGATGCTGTTATCATACCTGGATGCTATAGAGCCTCTGAAGTAGGATGCTGTTATCATACCTGGATGCTATAGAGCCTCTGAAGTAGGATGCTGTTATCATACCTGGATGCTATAGAGCCTCTGAAGTAGGATTCTGTTATCATACGTGGATGCTATAGAGCCTCTGAAGTAGGATGCTGTTATCATATGTGGATGTATAGAGCCTCTGAGGTAGGATGCTGTTATCATACCTGGATGCTATAGAGCCTCTGAAGTAGGATTCTGTTATCATACGTGGATGCTATAGAGCCTCTGAAGTGGTTGTCCAGAGTTCCGGGGGAGTCGGGAGGTGGTGACTGAATGACGGACTACGGAATGCATCGTTCTTCCCTCCCGGAACCCTGAATGCCCCTCAATATGGAGATTCCATCTCATGTAGATTTCAATAGGACATTAGTTTGTTTTGGGTTGCCCTGGCTACCTAACATCACCGATCAGTGTACTTAGAAGGAGGTCAGCGTGACATCACAGGAAGAAAAAAAAAACTCCTTATTTGGGCATGGCTGACACGCAACTGTGTGTGTGTGTGTGTGTGTGTGTGTGTGTGTGTGTGGGGGGGGGGGGGGGGGGGGGCGTGGCTTGTCGTCACAGTGACATCACAGTGATGATGTCACAACGCCTGGTATAAAAGTAGAGCCCACACTGAGATAAACGCTGTTCACCACCTTGTACTGATGTAACATCGCCTCCTACTGGACTCATCACCGCCTGCTAGAAGGATCCTCCAACCTTCGCAACACCTTCGCCGCTTGACGTTGGATTTGTAGCGGCATCGAACATAATTCTCCGGAAGACTCAACGATATTGTTCACCGGTTGTGTTCTCTCTCCTGGTGTGGAAATAGAAATGGCGTCCGCCAGCGTTCTCCTGTCAGCTGATCACTTCCTGTGTTCCATCTGTATGGATGTGTTCACTGATCCGATCACCACTCCGTGTGGACACAACTACTGCAAAGCCTGTATCACACGTTACTGGGACACTACGGATGTGTGCAAGTGTCCCCTGTGTCAGGAAACCTTCAAGGACAGACCGAAAGTATCCGTCAATACTTTGTTTTCTGAGATGGTTCATCAGTTCAGGAGCAACAAGTGGAAAGAAGAATATGAAGCAAAGACTGTGGATGAAATCCAGAAGATTATCCAGGACAGACGAGTGAAGATTCAGGAGGTCAAACGCTCAGTAGAGATCAGCAGGAAAGATGCAGACAGAGAGATAGCAGACAGTGTGCAGGTCTTCACTGCTCTGGCGAGATGTTTTGAGAGATGCCAGGCTGAGCTCATTGATTTGATTGAAGAGAAGCAGAAAACAACAGAGAAACAGGCTGAAGGCTTCATGGTAGATCTGCAACAGGAAATCACTCAGTTAGAGAAGAGAAGCTCTGAGCTGAAACAGATCTCACTCACTGAAGACCACCTCCACCTCCTCCAGAACTTCACCTACATCAAGACCCCTCCACCCACCAAGGACTGGACAAAGGTCAATGTCCATCAGTCTTCATACGTGGGGACTGTGAGGACAGCTGTGGCTCAGCTGGAGAAGACACTCAGTGAACAGATGAAGAAGATGGTGGGTGATGCTGAGCTGAGGAGGATCCAACAATATGAGGTGAATGTGACTCTGGACCCTGATACAGCACATCCCTACCTCATCCTGTCTCAGGATGGAAAACAAGTGAGTTGTGGAGCCATAAAGAAGGATCTCCCAAACAACACAGAGAGATGTCTCTGTGTCTTAGGGAAACAAAGCGTCTCCTCAGGAAGGTTTTACTATGAGGTTCAGGTTGGAGGGAAGACTAAGTGGGATCTAGGAGTGGCCAGAGAGTCCATCAACAGGAAGGGGCCAATCTCACTGAGTCCCAACAATGGTTACTGGACTATAGTGTTGAGGAATGTAAATGAGTACCAGGCTGCTGCTGGCCCTGCTGTCCTCCTCCCTGTAAGAGAGGAGCTCCAGAAAGTGGGAGTGTTTGTGGATTATGAGGAGGGTCTGGTCTCCTTTTATGATGTGGAGTCCAGAGTCCACCTCTACTCTTTCACTGGCTGCTCCTTCACTGAGAGACTCTACCCATACTTCAGTCCCGGTCTTAATGCTGGCGGTGTGAACTCTGCTGCTCTGATCATCTCTGCTGTCGCCACGTAGAAGAACAGCGTGGAGTTTAAATAAGCAGTACATTGTAGGCAGGAGAGTTAAAAAAAACATGTAAAATGTTAAAACAATAGGAGATCTACTGTTCAAGCTCACAATGTGTTTGGTGACAAAATAAAATTTAGAATCACACCATGAAGTGAAGTGAGCGGTGCCTTTGGAGTCGAGAACACCATGATGTGAAGTGAGCGGTGCCTTTGGAGTCACACCATGAAGTGAAGTGAGCGGTGCCTTTGGAGTCGAGAACACCATGATGTGAAGTGAGCGGTGCCTTTGGAGTCACACCATGAAGTGAAGTGAGCGGTGCCTTTGGAGTCGAGCACAGTGAGCGGTGCCTTTGGAGTCGAGCACAGTGAGCGGTGCCTTTGGAGTCGAGCACAGTGAGCGGTGCCTTTGGAGTCGAGCACAGTGAGCGGTGCCTTTGGAGTCGAGCACAGTGAGCGGTGCCTTTGGAGTCGAGCACAGTGAGCGGTGCCTTTGGAGTCGAGCACAGTGAGCGGTGCCTTTGGAGTCGAGCTGACTTACTAGAACTTTCAACCTCACGGGTCTAAAATAAAATAAAATAAATCACACCCGTGTGAAGTGAGGGGCGCTCTTATCATCTTACAACATCAATTACAACATGATGTTTGTTTAAGCAACGAGTGCTAATGGTTTTTTTAGTCCTCAAAACGAACATTACATTTCTCTTTATTGTATTATGGCGTTTTCTTAAACAAGCATCGTTGAAAAACAAACCCTAACACTCTTAACCCTAGAACACTAAACATATTTTTGTTACACCATCACTGAACAAAGGTATATTTTACCCAAGAAAAAATATTCCATAAAAAAATATTTCTCATCAAAATATATTGCAGTACAGCAAATACATGGCAACTTGAGGTACTCTTCATTATTTCATCATGACTTTTCACAAAAAAACTAAAGATAGATTTCATTTTTATGACCATAAAATATTGCTAAAAACAGATAAATGAGGTTGGGAACTTCTCCTTTGGTCCACCCATTCCTAAGACATGTGAGATTAGTCCAGTGGAAAAAACAGGGATGTGAGCAGGGAAACAAACCTACCTTCCATGATGTCACTGAGCATCATGAAGGTACTGAAAGACCCGCCCACCTCTGACATCAGCAACATTATGATGATGTCACTGAGCATCATGAAGGTACTGAAAGACCCGCCCACCTCTGACATCCGCAACATTATGATGATGTCACAGAGCATCATGAAGGTACTGAAAGACACGCCCACCTCAGACATCAGCAACATTATGATGTCACTGAGCATCATGAAGGTACTGAAAGACCCGCCCACCTCAGACATCAGCAACATTATGATGTCACTGAGCATCATGAAGGTACTGAAAGACCCGCCCACCTCAGACATCAGCAACATTATGATGTCACTGAGCATCATGAAGGTACTGAAAGACCCGCCCACCTCAGACATCAGCAACATTATGATGTCACTGAGCATCATGGAGGTACTGAAAGACCCGCCCACCTCAGACATCTTTTGTAATTACTCAAGTAAAGTACAAATACCTCAAAATTGTATTTAAGCACAGTACTTGAGTAAATGATGCCCATACTTTACACCACTGATGCCCATATATGGAGATGTGTATCTGTGTCTGTGTGTGTACCCTGTATGCCCAAATATGGAGATTCCATCTCATGTAGATCTCAATAGGACATTAGTTTGTTTTGGGTTGCCCTGGCTACCTAACATTACTGATCAGTGTACTTCGGAGGAGGTCAGCGTGACATCACAGAAAAACAAACAAAAAAACTCAGCGCCTGGTATAAAAGTAGAGCCCACACTGAGATAAACGCTGTTCACCACCTTGTACTGATGTAACATCGCCTCCTACTGGACTCATCACCGCCTCCTACTGGACTCATCACCGCCTGCTAGAAGGATCCTCCAACCTTCGCAACACCTTCGCCGCTTGACGTTGGATTTGTAGCATCATCGAACATAATTTTCCCGCCACCGAGTGGAGCGCTACGAGCTTGTAGGTCTGCTATTTTTGAAAAGTCGTGAAAGTGTGGCGCAAATCTTTGAATATATATTTTCAAAAATGTTGGCTGGAGCTACATATTTTGAGATGGGGGTCCGTGGCCCAATAGTGATAATTCTGGGGGTCCTTGACATGAAAAAGGTTGACCACCACTGACATAGAAACATGGGTTTTTCTCAAAAATGTTAGGATTTATAAGACTTTTTTTGAATCGACCTCAGTCCAGAATGGGTTAACAGGCCACACGTGTCGGGAACGACGGTGTTGTCGGACTGTTGGTACGTCTGACCAACGCCTTCGGCCACGCCTTCGACCTGGCAGAGACAGTCATTGTCTCGGCCACGCCTTCGGCCTGGCGGAGACAGTCATTGTCTCGGCCACGCCTTCGGCCTGGCGGAGACAGCCATTGTCTCGGCCACGCCTTCGGCCTGGCGGAGACAGTCATTGTCTCGGCCACGCCTTCGGCCTGGCGGAGACAGTCATTGTCTCCCCCACGCCTTCGGCCTGGCGGAGACAGTCATTGTCTCCGCCACGCCTTCGGCCTGGCGGAGACAGTCATTGTCTCCCCCACGCCTTCGGCCTGGCGGAGACAGTCATTGTCTCGGCCACGCCTTCGGCCTGGCGGAGACAGCCATTGTCTCGGCCACGCCTTCGGCCTGGCGGAGACAGCCATTGTCTCTGCCACGCCTTCGGCCTGGCGGAGACAGCCATTGTCTCCGCCACGCCGACAGTCATTGTCTCGGCCACGCCTTCGGCCTATCGGAGACAGTCATTGTCTCTGCCACGCCTTCGGCCTGGCGGAGACAGTCATTGTCTCCGCCAGTCATTGGCGGAGACAATGACTGTCTCCGGCCTGGCGGAGACAGTCATTGTCTCCGCCACGCCGAGACAGTCATTGTCTCGGCCACGCCTTCGGCCTGGCGGAGACAGTCATTGCTACAGAAGTCTTGATTGAGGGTATAGGTCGTTGTCAGGGATTTCCTCATCGTTGCTTTGTGTTAATTTGCACTAGGATTGTTTTATACACCACTTCCGTTTGAAGTGGTTTAATTAAATATTGATCGACACTTTAATGCAATGTTTGTCTGGCCTCGGAACACAAAGTTACTGCTGTAATAACGCCCACGCTGTGTGTGCGCGTGTGTGTGCGCGTGCGTGCGTGCGTGTTCCATGTATAGTCAATGAGTTCTCAGTCCTTTTCGGCAGCGTCTGTGCGTGTGCGTGTGCTGTGCGTGTGCTGTGCGTGTGCTGTGCGTGTGCGTGTGCTGTGCGTGTGCTGTGCGTGTGCTGCAAGGTTGCCAAACAGGTTGGCATCATTTGTGATGTGACGTCATCATGACATCATCATGTTTGATGTGACCCCTTATCTGGAGCCTTCTCTGAGTCCAGAACAGAGCTGACACTCTGCATGTTCAACGCTTCCTTTCTGAGGAGCGCTAGCCCCTCCTATCCACCAGCTTTGTGTCTGTGTGTACCAAATGTGACATGATTTGATTGGCTTTGAGCACAAAACGTGATGTATGATGATAAGAGGGCCCCTCACTTCACACGAGTGTGATTTTCTTTCTGTTAAGTTGTATATTTTTGGTGGCATTTGATTCTGTTTTTAGTTGCTCATTCGGGCTTGTTTCGTTGTTGTTCCTCACCATCAAACAGAGCTTGTGGATCTGAAACTTTTGATGCTGATCCAGTTCATTTAGGGGGAAAAAACAAACAAGTTAAAATATTGAGATAAGAGGTGTCTACTGCCCGGTAAATAACAGTAAATCATGTAAAGAAAGAGGTGCATTGCCGCCAAAACAGAGAGGCTCCAAACATCTTCAACAAGGACAGACAGTCACTCTGTATGTTATGAAGGGCACAACATGCACACAGTCACTCTGTATGTTATGAAGGGCACAACATGCACACAGTCACTCTGTATGTTATGTAGGGCACAACATTCACACAGTCACTCTGTATGTTATGTAGGCCACAACATTCACACAGTCACTCTGTATGTTATGAAGGGCACAACATTCACACAGTCACTCTGTATGTTATGAAGGGCACAACATTCACACAGTCACTCTGTATGTTATGAAGGGCACAACATTCACACAGTCACTCTGTATGTTATGTAGGCCACAACATTCACACAGTCACTCTGTATGTTATGAAGGGCACAACATGCACACAGTCACTCTGTATGTTATGAAGGGCACAACATTCACACAGTCACTCTGTATGTTATGTAGGCCACAACATGCACACAGTCACTCTGTATGTTATGTACGCCACAACATGCACACAGTCACTCTGTATGTTATGAAGGGCACAACATTCACACAGTCACTCTGTATGTTATGTACGCCACAACATGCACACAGTCACTCTGTATGTTATGTACGCCACAACATGCACACAGTCACTCTGTATGTTATGAAGGGCACAACATTCACACAGTCACTCTGTATGTTATGAAGGGCACAACATTCACACAGTCACTCTGTATGTTATGAAGGGCACAACATTCACACAGTCACTCTGTATGTTATGTAGGCCACAACATGCACACAGTCACTCTGTATGTTATGTACGCCACAACATGCACACAGTCACTCTGTATGTTATGAAGGGCACAACATTCACACAGTCACTCTGTATGTTATGAAGGGCACAACATTCACACAGTCACTCTGTATGTTATGAAGGGCACAACATTCACACAGTCACTCTGTATGTTATGAAGGGCACAACATTCACACAGTCACTCTGTATGTTATGAAGGGCACAACATTCACACAGTCACTCTGTATGTTATGAAGGGCACAACATTCACACAGTCACTCTGTATGTTATGAAGGGCACAACATTCACACAGTCACTCTGTATGTTATGAAGGGCACAACATTCACACAGTCACTCTGTATGTTATGAAGGGCACAACATGCACACAGTCACTCTGTATGTTATGTAGGCCACAACATTCACACAGTCACTCTGTATGTTATGAAGGGCACAACATGCACACAGTCACTCTGTATGTTATGAAGGGCACAACATTCACACAGTCACTCTGTATGTTATGAAGGGCACAACAGTCACTCTGTATGTTATGTAGGCCACAACATGCACACAGTCACTCTGTATGTTATGAAGGGCACAACATTCACACAGTCACTCTGTATGTTATGAAGGGCACAACAGTCACTCTGTATGTTATGTAGGCCACAACATTCACACAGTCACTCTGTATGTTATGAAGGGCACAACATTCACACAGTCACTCTGTATGTTATGTAGGCCACAACATGCACACAGTCACTCTGTATGTTATGTAGGCCACAACATGCACACAGTCACTCTGTATGTTATGAAGGGCACAACATTCACACAGTCACTCTGTATGTTATGAAGGGCACAACATTCACACAGTCACTCTGTATGTTATGAAGGGCACAACATGCACACAGTCACTCTGTATGTTATGAAGGGCACAACATTCACACAGTCACTCTGTATGTTATGAAGGGCACAACATTCACACAGTCACTCTGTATGTTATGTAGGCCACAACATGCACACAGTCACTCTGTATGTTATGAAGGGCACAACATTCACACAGTCACTCTGTATGTTATGAAGGGCACAACATTCACACAGTCACTCTGTATGTTATGAAGGGCACAACATGCACACAGTCACTCTGTATGTTATGAAGGGCACAACATTCACACAGTCACTCTGTATGTTATGAAGGGCACAACATTCACACAGTCACTCTGTATGTTATGAAGGGCACAACATTCACACAGTCACTCTGTATGTTATGAAGGGCACAACATTCACACAGTCACTCTGTATGTTATGAAGGGCACAACATGCACACAGTCACTCTGTATGTTATGTAGGCCACAACATTCACACAGTCACTCTGTATGTTATGTAGGCCACAACATTCACACAGTCACTCTGTATGTTATGTAGGCCACAACATGCACACAGTCACTCTGTATGTTATGTAGGCCACAACATTCACACAGTCACTCTGTATGTTATGTAGGCCACAACATGCACACAGTCACTCTGTTTGTTATGTAGGCCACAACATTCACACAGTCACTCTGTTTGTTATGTAGGCCACAACATTCACACAGTCACTCTGTTTGTTATGTAGGCCACAACATTCACACAGTCACTCTGTTTGTTATGTAGGCCACAACATTCACACAGTCACTCTGTATGTTATGTAGGCCACAACATTCACACAGTCACTCTGTATGTTATGTAGGCCACAACATTCACACAGTCACTCTGTATGTTATGTAGGCCACAACATTCACACAGTCACTCTGTATGTTATGTAGGCCACAACATGCACACAGTCACTCTGTATGTTATGAAGGGCACAACATTCACACAGTCACTCTGTATGTTATGAAGGGCACAACATGCACACAGTCACTCTGTATGTTATGAAGGGCACAACATTCACACAGTCACTCTGTATGTTATGTAGGCCACAACATTCACACAGTCACTCTGTATGTTATGTAGGCCACAACATTCACACAGTCACTCTGTATGTTATGTAGGCCACAACATTCACACAGTAAATGTTTTCAGCACCACGGAGAGCTCCTCACAGGTTTTCAGCACCACGGAGAGCTCCTCACAAAGTAAATGTTTTCAGCACCACAGAGAGCTCCTCGCAGGTTTTCAGCACCACGGAGAGCTCCTCACAAAGTAAATGTTTTCAGCACCACAGAGAGCTCCTCGCAGGTTTTCAGCACCACGGAGAGCTCCTCACAAAGTAAATGTTTTCAGCACCACGGAGAGCTCCTCGCAAAGTAAATGTTTTCAACACCACGGAGAGCTCCCCAGATGTTTTCAGCACCACGGAGAGCTCCTCACATGTTTTCAACACCACGGAGAGCTCCCCAGATGTTTTCAGCACCACGGAGAGCTCCTCACGTGTTTTCAGCACCACCAAGAGCTCCTCACATGTTTTCAGCACCACGGAGAGCTCCTCAGAAAGTCAGGCATGCATGGGAACTCCCTCTGACTTCAGTGTCGCTTTGGTGGCACCTACACCTTAAAGGGACATTTCACCTAAACCTTAACCCCATTGCCCTTGACGTTATTGACTTAATTAATCGCTAAATCCAGCACTCAACACACTTTTTTTTTACAGTGTCCAGAAGGCTTCTGTCCCACCATGTCTTCTCCCCCGAGACTTCATGTGGCCTTTAGCTACACCCCCCACCCCCCCCCCCCCCCCGCCCCCTGCAATCAAATCCCACCACACCCACCCCACATGGCCTTTCCATTCCGCCAGAACATTTGGCAGTCTCTCTCTCTCTCTCTCGTGTTGGCAGACAGCCCACCCCTATCCTCCCCCCCTTAATAATATCCATTCAATGCGTAACTTAGCGCGGAGAGGATAGGGTGTGTGTGTGTGTGTCATATGGAAATTAAACGACACACATCAACGACGTGCGCCATTATTATGGTATGATGTACACTTCTCTAGTCATTCATTTCCAATGCCACCTGTGTTTGTCTCTGTGCGCACGGGGAAGTCGAGGGCCGGTTCCATTTGTACATTTGTTCTAGTTACGTTCTTAGCCTACGCATGTTTCATGATAAATGCATTTTATATATGTGATGTATTCCCATGCTTTTGTTCTTGCCTAATGTAAGTCGCTCTGGATTAAGAGTGTCTGCTAAATGCCTAAATTGTTACAGACCTGTAAGGGGGGGGGGGTGTGTGTGTGTGTGTGTGTGTGTGTGTGTGTGTGTGTGTGTGTGTGTGTGTGAGAGAACTTATTCAGTCATGGAAATTAGCCATTTACTGCTGTGAACAGTTGATCTAGAAGCTCACAACACTAAACATTGTCAACTTAAAGCCCTTTGATAACATCATACATACCTAAATGCTCCTCCACTGACAGTTGTATAGTTTGACACACAGCCACACAAAACTGACTTGATTTCAATGCCATTGGCAGACACTCAGATAACTTGAGTGTATACATGTGTGCCAATGTTTTATATAATTTTGTGTGGTCTCATGCTTTGATTTTCTCCCCATCATCAACACAGCCATGGCAGGATATGGTCTTTGGCATAAGGTCTTGGATTGGCCTCCGTCCATCATCCCTCATTATAGACACACAACTCTTTATCCACAACAAATGGAACTCAAAGAGAAAGAGGTGAGCCCATAATGTCACATAATTACTTCTTGTGCCACTCTGTTACCTGAATATAATTTTTGATAAGTTCTGATGTATTGAGATACACAAAGAAGGGGTAGGACTTGATAAGTTTTTCAATAAACTTCTTCCTACTCCTTTTTCGAACATAAATATAAGTTAAGGATTATGAAAGATCACTATTATTATTTTTGGATGCTTCTTTTTTTGTTTTTAATATTTACTTAAAATATTTACTATTTACTTAAAATACTTTACTTCTTGTATATATATTTGAACATGTTCGGAATAAATAAATAAATGAAATTAAATGTTACCCTCATTTATATGTTTATTTATATGTTTATTTCACTATTTCTGTGGAACACATGTCAATACACATTGATGCAAATGCTATGTTGTCTTCCAGTTTGTCCTCGTCATTGGTGACTCACATCTGCGCTCCTTTGTGGACAACTACGTACAGATGCCAGATGGGGCGCTCCTTTGTGGACAACTACGTACAGATGCCAGATGGGGCGCTCCTTTGTGGACAACTACGTACAGATGCCAGATGGGGCGCTCCTTTGTGGACAACTACGTACAGATGCCAGATGGGGCGTTCCTTTGTGGACAACTACGTACAGATGCCAGATGGGGCGCTCCTTTGTGGACAACTACGTACAGATGCCAGATGGGGCGCTCCTTTGTGGACGACTACGTACAGATGCCAGATGGGGCGCTCCTTTGTGGACAACTACGTACAGATGCCAGATGGGGCGCTCCTTTGTGGACAACTACGTACAGATGCCAGATGGGGCGCTCCTTTGTGGACAACTACGTACAGATGCCAGATGGGGCGCTCCTTTGTGGACAACTACGTACAGATGCCAGATGGGGCGCTCCTTTGTGGACAACTACGTACAGATGCCAGATGGGGCGCTCCTTTGTGGACAACTACGTACAGATGCCAGATGGGGCGCTCCTTTGTGGACAACTACGTACAGATGCCAGATGAGGCGCTTCTGTTTTGGATTCATGTCCACACCTGGCAGGAAAATACAACACGCAGCTGAACCTCCAGTTACACCAGATGTAGTTTGCTTACTTGCTCCTAGCAAGAACTTATCCAAAGGCACAATATTGACAGGGCAGGGCAAGATTTCAAAGCTCTTCTGCAAACAGCGTTGCATCGTTGATTTTTCACGTCGGCTACTGTGTGTCTGAAACATTTGAACAAACCAACATTGTGTCTACTGTCAGGTGACACTTGTTTTGTTTCTTCTTCATAGATGTTTGTCTTGGACTGGAATACCAACATCATCTTAAACAAGAATACCATCGCATCGCTGCTAAACTCAATATCCGCTACTTCTCCACAGATGATTTCTTCCCATTACATAAGACGTATGCAACACATGCTTTAATACAAGTTTCCATGTCATACGTGTGTTGTGTAATTACTATGTCTCACATATACATATGCACTTTTCTCTTTCATAACTGTGGAGTCAGGATGGAGTTCACCTTAGTGACAACTATGGAATTAACGTACTGGCAGATTTAATATGGCAGACATCATACTCTGTGCTACATGTGGCTGTCAATTCCCCTCCACTCCGACTCCGCCCTATCCAACAACGCTGTAAAAAAACAAACATACCAGTGGCCCTTGCACGTATTCCGCTCCAGGTCAGTGATATTGCTATTGTATGCCCTTACTAGTGCACTCTACACTACTCTACACACATTGCACATTACAATGTATTGCAATTCTGCTTCTTACTAGATACAAGAACACGCGGCGTGAGCAGGAGACGCTGGATCGCACAGATGTGCATCGATGTGTACCAGGTATATTTCTTGCCACAACACAATTCACATTTGTTATTTGTATGAACATTACGCCCTTATCTTCTTCGACTCATAATAACATGTAATGCTTTCCTATTCCATTCACAGCCTCAACCTATTCCCATATACTACCCATCGTTCCTACCTGCAACATTTCAGGGCCTACATCATGACACAACTAAACACAACAGCCGTCCACCAACATCTAAAACTCAAGCACCAACCTCCCCATCTTCCACTTGTTCACCTCCAGGTAATTGCAGTTACTATTGTTAGTTTTTGCCATTTTACCCACTGATCTTGATGTCAATGCTCATTGTGAAGTGGCAATAAGTAAATCTGCATGTTTACAGATGGAACAACACGATGCCACTACAGACACAGACGGATGCCAGAAAATGTCCCTACACTGATATACCGTGACATTTGCCAGGTACATCTTCATGCCACTTCCTTCCATGTAAGCAGTGGTTCCCAAACTTTTTCACATCAAGGACCCCCAAATAGACACTAATTAGCCCCACGCACCCCCATTTGAAAAGATATGCCAGGGACCCCCATAAGACAAGATTTGTACGGCTCTAGCAGTGATTCTCAACCATTTCAATTTCAAGGACCCCTCCAGTTTGACATGCATTAGTCTACGGTCCCCCATTTAAAGATGGAGTGCCACAATGTTTGTATTTTTCCAGATTTCCATGTGTCTATGAGGTGACAATACTTCATTAGACACACTGGAGTCGTTTTATGTGCAATGGTGTATTAACTTTGTATTTAGGGTTTCTTCCTGGAGGCTGAACCCTTGACAGTCAAACGGGCCAATGAAATAAACGGTAATATAGTGACACCACACTATCAGCCCCGCCCCTAACCCCTCCATCATACAACTACAGCTGTGGGCCACCCACCAGGCAAACCAGGCGTACTTAACATCCCCATATTTGAACAAGACATTTGTAACACAATCGAGACATTGCCTGGCACGCTATCAGAAGCTAGAATTGTCAAGGTTCAACTAAAAAGAAATAAATCCATGATAAACACCCATATTGAACAATATGTTGATGTGTCCAAAATCATGAAAGCCCTAGAAACATTTAGAACACTGGGCAATCCCTACTACCAATTCACTTCTGACCGTCGCACATTCCAACAGAGATGCATGGCTGAGGATTCTTTGTCCTATGACTCTTCATTGAACTCGGCCAACACAAACACTGATAGTAACACCGCTGACCAAGATATGCACACACCAACTGCTGCCACACTTCCAACACCCAATGACGATGTCGCAAACGCTGACCTTTCTGACTCTGAAGATGATGAAGACACATGCAGAACTACTGACCCTATTCAAAAGCACCAATTTCACACAAACAGAATGACCACCCAGACCTACATGTACCACACACCATTCCCAACTCAAATGCAGACTCTGCCAACAGCGATTTACACTCAAATATGCCCATTCAACTAGCACCTGGCGAGGGTAAAATCCCAACCAATATCTTGACGGAGCAAGATTGGGATGTCAAGTCATTTCCATGTCTTCACCCAGATGGCAAATATGGCTTACATGATAAAGACAGGCAAATTCCTATTACTATGCAAAAATACTTTCAACAACCACTACTAAATGTTGATAGGCGCTTTGCAACCAATGCAAGCTATGCTTTTGCTGCTTTTGCTTGTAATGAAAAACATCAGCTTGAAAGAAGAGGAGAAAAAAAAACCCCACAGGAGTACTGGACAGCTCAAATATACACTCAATGACCCATACAGTGTCTTGGAAAATTGTGCTGGTACCCCTAGATTTTGGAAAAAGAAACGCTTAGAACTACATTGATCTCCAGACTAGAACATCTTGGCCCATTCCAAATCTTTTTCACTCTAAGCTGTGCTGAAAAAAGGATGAATGAAAATTTCACACCTTTCCTGCTAGACCACCAAATTCGATACCAGGTTGAAAATGGACAAGAGCAATGTTACATTTATGATACACCTTTACAAGAATTCCTCCAAGAACACGAAACGACTTCATAAAACAAAATATTCTAACCTGCACTCTTAACTTCAACCATTGTGTTCAGAATTTCTTTAAATACATAGTAATGAATAGCCAAAGCACTTTTGCTATACAATACTACAACTACAGAGTTGAATTTCAATTGCGCAGGGCCGCACATTTACATGGCACACTATGGGTTAACTGGCACAAATATGTGGAATATTTGCTAACTACAAGACACACTCACAATATATCTAATCAACAGAACACTAAACCAACAGAAACACTCATAAACGACACAGTACAACAGTATTTCAAAGAATCAAAGATGAACAATTGGGAATTACGATACCACTGGCAAAAGAGTGCAAAAGATTGCACTCAAAATCTCCAAACGGCAGATTCTCACCTACCTACACACCCACCCATTCAACCAGAATTTCTCCAAACGGCAGATTCTCACCTACCTACACACCCACCCATTCAACCAGAATTTCTCCAAACGGCAGATTCTCACCTACCTACACACCCACCCATTCAACCAGAATTTCTCCAAACGACAGATTCTCACCTACCTACACACCCACCCATTCAACCAGAATTACTCCAAACGACAGATTCTCACCTGCCTACACACCCACCCATTCAACCAGAATTTCTCCAAACGGCAGATTCTCACCTACCTACACACCCACCCATTCAACCAGAATTTCTCCAAACGGCAGGTTCTCACCTGCCTACACACCCACCCATTCAACCAGAATCCAACAACCCTTGTGGCTCACACGTGCCTGTTATAAATAATGTTCCTGCAACTGCACTGCCTACAAAACACACACATCAATTGTGCACCACAACAATCACCGCCTGATGCACAACTAATACAACTTTTGACCACTTTTGCAGATCATTGGATTTCTTGCTCTTTGATGGATCCCAGTACTAGACATCTTGTCTTAGAACTTAACAAACACCACCATTTCAAAAGGTCATGCCAATAATAATGCCATCACACGGCTAGCACTCTCAATATCACGTGACACTGATCATCCCCTGTATCGCTTCTTCAACCTCATGCCATCAGGACAAAGATACAGAACCTTACCCTGGAAAAAGGTTCGTTTCAGTAGGAGTTTTGTCCCCTCAGCCATCGCGGCATTAAACAAACTGCCCCGCCGATAAGTTGGTTCTGTATACAGTGGGGAACTCATGTTTTTGTTTGTCTTGGTGTTATGTTTTTCTGTACTATGTGTTGTTTTTGTTGTTGGTGTTGAACAGACCTGTGAAGATGAATATCCTTCGGGACAATAAACATTATTATTATTGCATGCCAGAAAGAAGGTCCAAACTGCCACTTTAATTTCCCACGCTTCCCCTCACTCAAAACTGTTCCAGCAAGAATAAAATATCCTGATAATGCTGAACTTCAGGCCAACAAACTTGCAGAGTCACGTAAAATCCAAGACCATGTCAAACGTGTTCTAGAAAATGATGAGTTCATGCAAAAAGATGTAGCACAACATCAAGCATCAATAGATACTTATCTAAAACATCTTGAACATATTCAGATCAGAGAAGCCAACAACCCTGTCAAAACCGCCATACAAGATTCACACTTACTAGAAGAACTCAATGCATTCAAATCATCAGAAGACACTACATCTTGCCAGACTATGTCCTCTGATCATCTCCAACAATATTCATTACACATAAAAAACAATACTTGACAACCATTCCAATTACTCAAATGAAAGCCAAACGACCTCATTCTAACTGCAGCTGGACTTAATGGAAACTTTGACGACAAACTCGCCAAATATGAAGAGGCACTCACTCTATCATCTCGGGGGGGATATGCCATCATTCTACAAAGACATTGTTGAGATAATGATCAATAATTACCACCCAGAATGGATCAAAGCATGGAATGCAAACATGGACATGCAAATCTGTTTGGATTACTATGCAGTCATCACCTACATCACAGACTATTACATGAAAGATGAGTCAGGAACACTTGAATTTATTAGAAAAGCATTAGCCGATAAAAACAATGCCACCCTCAGAGAACAAATGATGACTGTCAAAAATACTTTTTTGACAAACAGACAAGCTGGAGAATGTGAAATCTATTACAAACTATTCCCTTTCTTACACCTCACACACTCTAATATATCAACCACTTACATTCCTACGGGATTTCCACAAAACAGAGCACGATTTTGGAGACAAATCCAAGAGAACACTACCCAGGACTTTGATGACGTTGTTGAAGTTGAAGGAAAGGATGGCAAATTTTACATTGAAAAGGAATCCATTTTGGACAAGTACACAAGACGACATCCAGCAGTTAACAACTTAACATATGTACAGTTCGCACAAATATATATACCATCTGAACCGGATAACTAGGACATCAAACAAGACAATACATAGAGACACCGACACCACTGATGATATGATTCACTCCATATCTACCATGAACACACTTGCAAAGTGCATCCCCCTAGCCACATCAAATCCAACACAATGCAAGTACATGAAGCTCAGATCCAAAAGAGTTATACGATTACATAAATTCAAACAAATTGACGACCCCCATGAATTTTATTACTCAGAACTACAGCTTTTCCACCCATTTCTCAATGAACAAGATCTCTTCCCCAATGACTTCACCAAGTGTAAGGACTTATACATGCAACATGAAACAACAATTCACGCGGTCAAACAAAAAATCCTGCCCCATATGAACACAGTAATAGAAGCCACATAACGAGCTGAACATGTCATCTCAAATATCGGTGATGAACTTGATGGTAATAATGTCCTCGACAATGAAGAAACTATGCAATATCCAGAACAACAACATCCAGATATGGCTGTCAAAGACCCTTCAGGACTATTTAATGACAACCCTGACTTGACATCTGTAGACAAAACATTCAGACGGATTGACCTTCAGCCTGACAATGAACTGTACTCCAAAATATTCACTTTCGACACAGATCAAAGAGCTGTCTTAGACAAGGCCCTTACATTTGCTAGGCAATACCAAAGAGCAAGAAAACAACATGCAAACCCTTGGCCCACGCCTCCTCTGCTCATAGTTAATGGAGGGGCCGGCTCAGGTAAAAGTCACGTCATTGATGTCCTAAAAACATTCCGAACCAGCGGAGATGATCCAAGTCATCCCTATGTCTTAAAGTTGGCTTTCACAGGAAACGCTGCAGCAATTATCAAAGGCCAAACCATTCATTCAGCTTTCCAATTGCCTTCCGGCAATGACTTGATGTCAATGAAGGACCAAACCCGAGACACAAGACGATCACAACTGCGTAACTTACGTGTAATTATTATTGACGAAATCAGCCTAGTCAAATCAGATATGCTCTACCAAATCCATTTTAGACTTTCCAAAGAAATCTTTCAAAACAACTTACCCTTTGGCGGTCTTCAAATTAAACCTCCTCGGTACGTTCATATTTGACTCTCCCTCAAATGAAAAATCCAAAATGCTACATGCAATTGACCCCCTCTTAGTCCGGAGGCTTAGTGCACTTTTTTAGGAGGATAGTGCACTTGCGGATAAAAGCGCCAAATTTTTTATGAGGCTTCCTTAGGACATACTAAAGGATTTTAGCCTAGGAGCCCAACGCAAATATTGGAAATAGCCATATAGAACACAAAAGTTGTTTTTTTATTAAGAAATAAATACATTATTGAGTCATAAGAAGAACATTGGTGATAGATTGGTTTTTTTTGTCCACTTAAGAAGGTGATTCTGATTTGAATTTGTCCACTGAGTATTAAACCTCCAAAATGATGTGTAAAATAGAGTACCAAGACACCTGGTACCTGTACACACACAATAAAGTACTGCACAATATAGGCAAAAATTTTAATAATAGGTGTTGTGTTTATGTAAAGAGCTCTCTCTCTCCATTTTTGTTCAAGATTTAAACAAATAGCTCTAGACTGAGTTTACACTGTACACCTGATCCTAATGACAATTAACACCACCTGCACCTGATTGCAGTGGGGCCTTTAAAAAGGCACTCACTTGGCATGCACACAGTTGGAGCATTTGTTATTGAAAGGCAGAACTCAGCATGATCAGAAGATTCTTCCACAGAGCTTCAACCAGAGTAGACTACATAATTCAGGTAAATAAAAAAAATCATTAACAATGAGCTGTACTGTATGTTGCTAAAAAATAATGAAAGCTAAGTTGATTGCATTATCTTGCTTAATTTATTTTATTTGTATGACAGTCTGTGTGGCCAAAATATGACACTGAACTCAGCCAGAAAGCCAGAACTCAGCATGATCAGAATGCAGTAGATCCTCACACAGAGCTGCAACCAAACAAGAGTACATAATTCAGGTAAATAAGAAAATAGTAAATCATGATGTATTTAGCTGTATGTTGCTAAACAGAGTGAAAGCAAAGTTGATGGCATTATCTTGTGTAATTCTGTTTCATTATGTGTGTGACAGTTTGTGAGGCATCAACATGGAACTGAACTGGGATCGCTGCATCATTTGCCAGAAGGCCACTGCTGAACCCTTGAGATGTCCCTTGAGAGGTCCTGGGAAAAGTGATGGTGATAAAACAGAAGCTTATAGTTCATTTCTATCTAATGTAGAGCAATTCCGTGCCATTGATGCTCTTCCAACCACACTATGTTTTGGGGATGGTCAGACGGCAAGCAATTTTGCATTGCATTCTGCATCTTGGCACAAATCTTGCCATCTGAAATTCAATCATTTTAAGCTGGAAAAGGCAAAAGAGAAGAGACTCCACAGTCCTGATAAGCCTTGTGACTCTGAAGGGAAAAAGCTAATGAAACGCCAAAAACCAGACATTCAAAACTGCTTCTTCTGTGAGAGTGGGACAGAAAATGGTGTTCTCCATGAGGTGTCATCATTTGATGACGCACTCCCTTCTAGCCTGAAGTCTCTGGTCTCAATGGTGCTGAATGGTTCCAACATCAAGAGAAATGTGACTCTCAGGCTTGTCTCACCATTGGACAGTGCATGGTGTACCATACAAAGAAAAGGGCATCTGCCACGGCAGTGAAGACCAGACACACTCTGGAACGTGAACCACCACTCCCGATCTACATAGGCCTCAATATACATGCACAGACGAGAAGCAAGAAAATTGTCCAGCAGTTGTACAATTTGGGCATAAGTATTTCATATGACAGGATTATGCAAATCGAAGACTGGCTGGCAACTGCTACATGTGAAGGCTTTGAGGAAGAGGGTGTTGTGGCTCCTGCGTGTCTCAGGAAAGGGCTGTTCACAGTCGGTGCACTGAATAACCTTGACCACAACCCAAGTTCGACTACTTCTGTGACTTATTTTCATGGGACTGGGATCAGCCTGTTTCAGTTGCCAACAAAGAGTGAACCAGGTGTGTGTAGACCTCTCATTAAAATACCACCTACTGAAAATAAAAAACTCACCCTTCCTGAGAGTTACACCTGTGTACCAGCTGTAGCTTTGAAAAACACCTCTGTGATTGTGACAGCGTGTGAAATACATACAATTACAGGCTTATTGGACAGTGCAACAGCAGAGGAACACAGTTGGGTCAAACAAGCACTGCCACTTCTAGAGAAGACAGATCTGACTTCTGAAGATGCAATTGCATGGGCAGCCTATCATGCCTCTAAACAACCTTCAGTGGAAGACCCCCCAGCACGAAGTGCACTCCTTCCTCTCTTCTACGAGAAATCTGCCACACCAGCCATGATTAAGCATGGCATGGATGTTCAGAGACAGGCTATTGAGTATCTGAATCCGGGACAGATCCCCGTCACAACGTTTGACCAGCCTCTGTTTGCTCTGGCAAAGCTAATGCAATGGAAATGGCCAGATACACACGGTGAAAGGGTTCATGTAGTCATGCTCGGTGGATTACACACATAAATGGCCCTCTGGAATACACTGGGTGATCTGCTGGAAGGCTCTGGTTGGACAACAGCACTTACAGAAGCAGATGTGGCAGGAAGTGGCATGGCTGCATCATATCTGAAAGCATCGCATCTAACTCGAACCAGGCATGCCCACCAGGTAACTGTCTTGACACTGCACAATCTACAGCAGGAGGCTTTCAGGCTTAGTGCAGGCCCCAAAGATGATGAGTCTTTCCTGGCTTGGAGAAATGACATGTTGAAGAAGAGTCCTACTTTCATGTTTTGGGATCTGATCATGAGATATGAAACCCTCATTCTCATCTTCATCAGGGCACACAGACAGCGGAATTGTCTACTATATGTAGAAGTGCTTGAAGCGCTGGCCCCTTTATTCTTTGCCTTGGACCATGTGAACTATTCAAGATGGTTGCCTGTCCATATCAGGGACATGAAGTCTTTGCCCACCACTATCCAGGATGAGTTTGAGAATAATTCACACAAGTTCTCTGCAATCCCATTCGATCAGGCGCATGAACAGGAGAACAAGAATGTGAAAGGTTCGGGTGGTGCAGTTGGCCTCACAGAAAACCCAGATGCTTTCCGAAGATGGATGCTCTCAGGCCCAGAGATGGCAAGATTGCTAAAGGAATTTGAAAAAGAATACCTCCAAGATGACAAAGAGAGCTTCCAGCACCATGAGCAGGGTCGTGCAACACAGAAGACCTTTCAGAGACAGGTCCTCAGTCTATCTGAAACCATGAGAAGGATGGGAAATCCATTCTTGGATGATTTCAAAGATCTAGTGACTCTTGACAGCCGCAACTGTGCAGATGAATCAGTCGTAAAGACAGTGCTCATCTTGGAGGAGACAGGGAAGAGACAATATCAGGAATTTGTCAAGAAGGTGCTTGATGAACGCACACACTCCATCCATGATCCAATCAAGAGGAATTCCATGGCACTCTTCAGGCAACCTTGACGGAAGACAATGCCTAAACATGGAAAGAAGATCAGAGTACTTCAGAACAACGTGGCACTCTTTGGCCAGTTATTTATAGCTATGCAGAGCCGTGAGAGTAACCTGGAAGAATTCTTTGCACATGAGGTACAGTCCTTCCCTCCTTCCCTCTCCGACTTTGGGAAACTTCACCTGACAGGCACCAAATCTGACTTGCTGCAATGTCTTGAGCAGCCAGGGCAATCAGAACCACCTTCAACCTATGACTCCAAAGTCCTTGATGGGGCAGTCATTGTCCACTGCCTACCCACTGTGAGAGTGAGCACCTTTGATGCCTATGCAGATGAGGTTTTCATCCCTTACTTGGAGAAGCAGCTACAGGATACCAAGCGGTTGGATATTGTATGGGACTCATACATCCCAGACAGTTTGAAGGAGTCCACCCGCGAAAAGAGAGGACAAGGTGTTCGCAGGAAAGTGTCTGGACAGACAAAGCTGCCAGGAAATTGGATGGATTTTCTTCGTGACCCAATCAATAAGAAGGAGCTGTTTGACTTTTTGACATCCAGGATTGAACAGTTCTGCTGGCTACCCACCAAAGCTTTGCATGTCACATCAGGGCAAGCTGTGTCATCTTTCGGTTCCAGTAGCATGGACTGTTGTAATCATGAGGAGGCAGACACTAGGATTGTGGTTCATATACAACATGCACTGGAGCATGGAGCAAAAACTGTCCTTGTGCGCACTGTGGACACTGATGTCATTGTCATCCTTGCTGGCTTGTTCCATGATTTAGTGGTACTTCAACCTTTGACTGACATCTGGGTGGCTTTTGGAATGGGCAGAAAATACAGATTTTATCACATCAACAGTATGTGCAAAAGCCTAGGGGAACCCAAATCTCGAGCCCTGCCTATGTTTCATGCATATTCCGGATGTGACACAACATCCGCCTTTAATGGAAAGGGTAAGAAGTCAGCTTGGCGGGCCTGGCAAGCCTATGATGCTGCGACAGAAACATTCGTCAATCTGGCAAAGCATCCCTTCCAGCAACTAGATGTTGACTGCCAGCACTTCCGGGAGTTTGAAAGACTGACGGTCATCTTGTACGACAAATCCAGTCCTTTGAGCTCCATCAACGAAAAAAGAAAAAAACTCTTCTGTGAACAAAATCGAATGATGGAGAGATTACCTCCCACCCAGGATGCACTCCTCCAGCATGTGAAACGGGCAGTCTACCAAGCGGGCATCTGGGACACCAGCACACAAAGCCACCAAGTGATTCCTTCTCCACAGAACTATGGATGGGCCAAGAAAGAAGGGTCATGGGTGCCAGTTTGGCTGACCATTCCAGAGGTTTCCAGAGCATGCAGAGAGCTGATCAGATGCAACTGTAAAGGTGACTGTAGTACGTGCAAATGCAGCAATGCAAATTTGGACTGTTCCCTACTTTGCAAATGCAATTGTGACAGCTAGACAGAATGAACAGCTCTATAACATGTTTCACACAATGATACATATTAATGTGTATTCTTCATTGCAATAAATGTGTTATTGATGATATTTTATGTTCTGTGACTTTAATAAAGTCAAAATAAGTCAACTTTATCACATTTGGAAGTAATCTGATCATTTTTATGATGCATATAGTTTGAAAAATACTAGGCGGATTTTCACATATTTCACATAATTCATTGATATTTATAGTCTTGAAATTTCATATTTAAAATAAATATTTGACAAGGGCTCCTAGGCTAAAATTCAATAACTGACCCTAACGAACCATCATGCAAAAAATTACGCTTTTATCCGCAATTGCACCATCCTTTCACTAAGCCTCTGGACTATCTGGACACAATTTGAAGCCATATCTTTAAAAACAAACCACAGACAAGGTGAGGACAGACAATACGCCGACTTACTCAATAGAATCCGGATAGGCAAACACACCAACATGGATCTAACACTTTTGGAAAGCCGCATATAACCCAGAAACAGCCCTGATTTGCCAGAAAATGCCCTTTTGATTACAGGGACCAACACAGTTGTCAGTACAGTCAATACTACTGCATTGAACAAACTTCAAGGAACATTAATTTAATTGAAGGCTAAAGTCACTAGTCCCACTAGAGGAGAATGTATTCCACCAATAGAACATTCAGGCATGATAAAAAAATACACCCTTACAATATTGCTTACAACTCAAAATTAACGCCAAAGTCATGCTAACATCAAACATTGATATACAAGACGACCTCACTAATGGCACCCTTGGAGAAGTTATTGGCTTTGAATACAATTCACTCAACGAAATACAATATGTTATGGTACAATTTAATAATCCAGACTCTGGAAAACAGAGAAGAAAAAACCTCAACTTCGACAGACATTTTCCTACAATGAAGGCCACTGTCATCGCTTTAGCAGAATTTCCATTCAGCTTGAGCAAAGGAAGCGCCTCAACTGCCACTGCCATCAATTTCCCACTTAGACCAGGGGTTCTCAGCCCGTGGGTCGCGACCCCTCGGGGGGTCGCCAAATTATTTTAGGGGGTCCCCAAATTATTTAAATTTTATTTTCACGATTTTTCAAAAATAGCAGACCTACAAGCTCGTAGCGCGCCACTCGGTGGCGCGCTACGAGCTTGTAGATCTGCTATTTTTAAATAGCTAAATTATAACAATGCTTAAAACACCAAAAGGGGTTCCCGCCCAAAAATGGTTTAAGGTTATTGTAGCAGTCAATTTATATTGGGGGTCGGGAGGGGGCGGGGCGGGGGTCCCGAGACATTGCCAAAGCATTTCCGGGGGTCCCCGACCAAAAACATTGAGAACCCCTGACTTAGACTAGCATGGGCTACAACTGCCCACAAAATTCAAGGCCACACGGTTAAAAAGCCAAACCCACTGATCCTTGACTTTCGACATTGGCTTCAGCCTGCAATGCTGCATGTTATGCTGTCACGTGTACAATGCATGCCACAGTTATTCATACTAGAAGCTCTATCAACAAATCCAAAACGTTTTAAGCCATCTGCTCTTACAGAACTTAATAGACTCGAACACATTGACATCAGCCAACCTCAACCTACGTCATCTTCCACTATCCAAATCATGTCCTTGAATGTACGCTCACTACCAGCTCACAGCCTGTTATGAACTCATGTCTGCACAGATAATTCTGTTACAGGAAACCTGGCTCCCAACAACTCCACATTCCACAGACTGTTATACAATAAACAAAACACAAACATTTCAATAACGCAGGTCCTCCAAACTATCTACTATCCTCCAAACTTTGCCCTGTTAAATCAAGCTACAGACAAAACACATTCCAAATAACCTCAATTTCCTCTAATGACTTGATAGTCACTGAACAATTCTTACACACATTAACCAACTTCATCCAACACAATTCGAAATCACACATTCTAATGGGCGATCTTAATTTCTGTCAAAAACAAAACCCTACACCATCCACTAAAACAATTATTAGAGGAATACAACTTCCACCCAGCCATAGAGCCCCTTACAGCCACACAAATGGACGGTAGAAGTCTTGATCAAATTTACATTCGTTTGACTCCACACGTTGCCTGCACAAACACCTCCGTACACACTTGCTATTACTCTGATCAGGAACACATTTCCATTACACTCACACTACAATAATTAATACATTTTCCACTCTACTCAATGGCCACTACCCCACCTCAACACACACGTCATCACGCAGCACGTTTTCATTTTCAGGAAGTAATTAAAGATATTTTTATGGACTTTCATATAAAAATATGTTTTTGGCATCCATTGTTAGGTATGCCCATATGATGACCACGGACATGGTCTAAAAGTGTGCAAAATTCATTCATTTCACTACACCTTTAACCCATTTTGACCTGGGAACGATTCTACAAATGCCTTCTAAATCCCGACCGTTTTCTGAAAAACCCATGTTTCTATGGTTTTCAAAATATTTAATGTCAAGGACCCCTAGAATTATATGTATTTGGCCGCCGACCCACATCTGCAAATATGTTGTTCCAAAATAGCAGACCTACAAGCTCGTAGCACGCTATGAGCTTGTAGATCTGCTATTTGTCAATAGCTAAAGCATAACATAATGCTTAAAACACCAAAGGGGGTTCCCGCCCAAAATGGGTTAAAGCACAACTTTTACTTGATCTTTTAAATTCCTTGTTGTTCATGTCCACACTGTATTGCTTTACTGCTGTTATTTTAATGTCTTATGCCTCGCTATTTTCCCCTCCATTGCCATGTAAAGCACTTTGACCTGCATTTCATGTTACAAATAAACCTTTATTATTATTATTATTACTGTCTTGTTTACTGCAAAATGTTATTACTCCACTCCTTCAATAAAAATATCTTATTGTGTCTCACAAAAATATTGATATGTACCCAGTGCAGTTATCGACAGAGGTAGTAGTTGTTTGCAGCAGTAATTGTGTAGTTTTCGAAAGGACATCACATTAGTGAAGTGTCTTGTTTTTCTCCTAGAAGCCAATAAGGACAACCAAATGAGCCTAAGGCTATAACAGTCCATTTGGACAGTCTCAGAGTTTGTTCTAGGGTCCTTTGGTTCCATTTTGTACTAGGCTACACTCACCTAGACGGATGTTGTTTACACACACACACACACACACACACACACACACACACACACACACACACACACACACACACACACAGACAGACAGACAGACAGACAGACAGACAGACAGACAGACAGATATATACATTTCAGATAATAGCACAATTCTGGAGATATAAAGCCGCAGCTGGTAATTAATTGATTAGCATCAATTCTTGTTTTATCATAATATTCAACCCGGAGCGCATCTGATCCAGTATTTACAACACGGCTGTAGCCTACACTTATGCAATGCATATGCTTTTATTTGGTCAAAAAATCACACCTGTGTGAAGTGAGGGGGGCTCTTATCACCGTACATCATGACATAAAATAGACACTATTTCTTTGCTCAGACACCGACATAAAATTGTCCATTCATTGTCAATGGGAATTTAATGTTTGTGTAGGACATTTTGTGAACATACCGTGCACTGCACAACAACAACAAAAATCAATTGAACATAATATCTAAATGTGAATATTAAATGAGAATCACAATATTGTGCTCTGGTGATTAGATAACTGTAGCCTAATAGCAATTGCACTTAAATAGAAAGTCTGGAAATTACATTGCATTTATGCTCTGTATCCATGTTATTTCTAACATTCCAATTTTGGGGTCCATTTTGAGTTGTCTCACATCCTGTGAATCCTGACATCACTGCCTGGTAAAGTAAATAAATGGTATGCCATTTGGTAATGTTTCATTACTTTATAAATGGTAATGTTTCATTACTTTATAAATGGCAATGTTTCATTACTTTATAAATGGTAATGTTTCATTACTTTATAAATGGACACAGTGAATACAAAAGATTTACTTTAGTGGTACACTTCATTGCGGAGCTGTGTGTCTGTGTGTGTGTGGCTGCTGGCTGGCTGGGTCTGTCCGAGCACGAAAATAGCGTTTGGTTGGTTTTCACAACACACACACACACACACACACACACACACACACACACACACACACACACACACACACACACACACACACACACACACATATTAACTGTATATATGATGATTTCGAGTGTGACAGTACAGTAGAGGGACCCCCTGGGGACCCCCACACGGTAACTCTGTAATTTCTCGACCGTTTCCACGGGGCGGCTCACCGGAACCGGGCCAGCACCCTGGGCACGTTCCTGTGGGTCTGGAAGTTTCGGCGACCCCCGGTGACGCCCACACGGAGTTGCACCACTTACTTCACATGGGTGTGATTTTTTTTTTAAATGTATCGCGAGTCAAATCGCAATCGCAATATTGGTCAGAAAAATCGCAATTCGTCCTGGGGACGGATTTCCGTCCTGAGGATTTCATAGCGGTCTTTTATGAGATCAACGCAGATTCTCAAAACAAATATTTAAGGGGGAGTATGTGTATAGTATAGAGCGTCGCAGTCCCGCCTCCTACCCTGGACCAGGAAATGAAACCCAATGCATTTTCCTCATAGACATTTCTTAAAATATTTATTTAAAGACGGTTACGCCGCGGACAAAGCCAACTCGAGTCGTGACAACTCATGACAACACAAACAATATTTTGGACCAAACAAATAATTACAACGAAGAAAAACAACAAAAAAAGTGTAACCTGCCGTTTTTTTCTTCTTTCTAATTATTTGTTTGGTCCAAAATATTGTTTGTGTTGTCATGAGTTGTCACGACTCGAGTTGGCTTTGTCTGCGGCGTAACCGTCTTTAAATAAATACTTTAAGAAATGTCTATGAGAATAATGCATTGGGTTTAATTTCCTGGTCCAGGGTAGGAGGCGGGACTGCGACGCTCTATAGGGTGTACCAAAATCTCCTGGAGGGGGCGTCAACATATGTGTCACGTGGTGGCGGCCGCCATACTTGCTGGCTTGTCTGGTTTGTTTACATTGAGCGACTATCCGTGTGCTTGTATACGTTCTTTTTTTAAACTGACCTCACAATGGTGCAGACTTGCTCAGTAAATAAGTGCCACAGCAGGTCACGTCGAGGAAATGAGCCAGAAAACGGAATTAGATGTTCAGCTTTCCAGCATGGAGACAGCATCAAGGAACCCAGATTGACGAGTTTACAAAAAGACGTAGAATGGCTTGGATCGGCGCACTGGCGCAGAGACATAATGTTCAACAAAGTATCTAAGCACAGCCGTGTTTGTTCACAACATTTTCCTTGTCCTTGTAATGTATTTGGGCCCGACGTTCTTTCTATCCACCCTGGTGTTGGTTCACTATGTTGTCGCCAAGAACGAGCTTAATATTTACAAATACATACCACCGTCACTCTATTCTGAGTGATGTGGGCTAGAATTTAATGCCCACGAGAGGGCCGTCCCAAGCTTTTCAGACGCCGCCCCCCTCTTGGTGACGTACACGTTCTCACACACTATAGTGTAGCGATATGATGGCCAATTCCGTGAAAATGCAGCCTGTCTCTTTAAGAAGCTAGTGCGCGCGCTCGCCCCTCCCACTCCCCACTATGTTCTCTGCAGCTCTCTGCATCTGCGCTCAGAAGCCTCATATCAGTATAGACTAGACTAGAGAGAGCACGGTGCTGCTGACACAGAGAGCCTAAATACGTTCATATTTCCCTCTACCCAGGCCAGAACAGTGACAATCACTGCAGTCAAAGTGACTGTAAATTAGCTTAGAGCAGTGTGGAGGATTTATTTTCAACGCAATTGTGTATTGCCTCGTTGGTATAACAAGCAGCACTCTTTAGCTGGCTAGCCTAGTAGCCGTTAGCTGCTAGCTACTAGCCTAGTAGCCGTTAGCTGCTAGCTAGTAGCCTAGTAGCCGTTAGCTGCTAGCTAGTAGCCGTTAGCTGCTAGCTACTAGCCTAGTAGCCGTTAGCTGCTAGCTAGTAGCCGTTAGCTGCTAGCTGCGTGCATCGGTGCTTGTCCTCCTGTCTGCCAGCCTGTACATTCTCCTGCTCAACTCTACTGAATACTGATGTTATTAGTATAATATAGAATGGAACTTTCAGGGAAGACAGTGATAAATTACACAATGGTTCTTATAGTATTTATGGGCAGGGGCTGGATTGCTTAGAACAGACAGAGGCTAATTTAGGCACAATGATAATTATGTACCATGCACATTCATTTTCAAAACACTTACAAAATAGCCAAAGTGTCCAGACATTGCTGGAAACTATATAGTGTCCACTGCCCACCTATACCATTTTAGTTGCCAAACCAATGGGTTCTCTTGTAATTTACTTTTGTTCTCACTTGCAACCTTATAATGCAAGGTGCATAATGGACTACTGAAGGCTACATACATGCCTATAAGTGTCTTCCTCTGGGGTTGTTTACTTTAACACTGTTGCTATGCACCATGTGGCTGTAAAGTCAAGCCCTACAGTAATTTCAATATGAGTATTTATTGATTGGCCAGACTAGCAATATAATACAACATAACTTCAAAAGCTGCTTCTATAAAATGAAGCATAGATTGACACACATTCGGTAAAGGCAACTGGGAAAACATCATTTTACAACCCCAAAATTTGGTGTGCGCTGCGCGCGCCATGTTTTTAATTTATTTTTTATTTTACACTGACTTTTATCGCTGTCTAGGACAGGGGTAGATCGATGCAAATGTGGGGGGTTCGCCATATCGTTTGAAAATTGGTCTGAACATTTTCAGTCTTGGGATTTGTTTTGGCTTTAACCCCTATATGGCCGGGGCATGGGACAACAGTTACCCTTAAAAAAAAAACACGTCAACTCAATGTCATTGTAACTAACATTTTCGAGCGAAAAAATATTCTTTTGAATGAGACTTTCACCCAGTATGAAGCTAAATGTGACACCAAAAGAGTAGCATAAGTTGCTATGCTACTACTGCCACCAAGCCCGCATAGAAGACAATGGGGAAAGCTCATTGCCGGCCTGACGTCATCATCATGATTAGCATGAATAATAGCCGTTCTTATCTCCCGAGGGGAATGACATTCCCCTTAGGGTAACTGTTGCATAATCGCAAATTAATTTATTACGTTTCCACAGTTTTTTCCTCATACTTAATACATATTTTGTACATGGTACCGCAAGGTACATTAATACAAGTAAATGTGAAAAAGTTGACACCAAAAGCCAGACAGAAGGCTTGTTTCCAGTTTGTTTTTTAATAAACAATCAAACTCAGCATTTTTGCCTGCCTATTTGTTCGGTAGAAACTTGATCATGAAGTTGATAAAAACTTGAATAAAAAAAAAGTAGTGTCCATGTAGCTAGCTACTTTTGCCATGTAGTTTCCCCAATTCTCTGGGGATAGCTTCCGTTTAGCTAGTTTAGCTATATTTAATAGAGAGTAACTGGTAGTGTAGCTTACTACATTTTCCAAGTAGCTTGCCCATCACTGGTTTTAAACATTATGTTATACTTTAGCTGTTGAAATAACAAGCTCATAGCGAGTTTGTAGATCTGCTATTTGTTTTAATCGTGAAAATGTGGCGCAACTCTTTGAATAGAATATACATTCTTTCAGAGCGGGGGAGGGGGGGGGGGGGGGGGTTCCTATTTTCCTAGACATGAAAACGTTTGAGCACCACTGACAGATAAAAACAGGTTTTTTCAGAAAACTTTAGAAGATTTTTTAGACTCTGGCCTCAGGTCTAAATGTGTTAAAAGGACTTCTAAAACGTTCAGGGTTCGAAGGAGAAACTTTAATAAATGCTTCAGATCTTTGATCTTCACTGCATTCAAACAGATCTTTGATCTTCACTGCATTCAAACATATCTTTGATCTTCACTGCATTCAAACAGATCTTTGATCTTCACTGCATTCAAACAAAAACCTTACGGGTTCCTGGAAACAACAACCAAAGAATAAGAAACAAATAAAGTTCCACACGTCGGGAGTCCCAGCCAGGACTCCATTATTTATCGGACATGAACAAGTTCCTCGATTAAACAAAGCACCTCAGGAGTTAAGAGTGCGTCCTTCAACCTTTGCATTGCAACTTTTCAGGAAAAGAAAGCCTGTCGTTTCTATTAGCTTGGATTCACCATCGATGATGTCACTGGTGGACGGGTTTCTGAACTGCCGACAGCCTTCCTATGAGACACAGACTGAGTAGAACAAAATGGTGGTATTTTATCATGAACATTAGTTAGGACCAATTCTAGGAAGATAAGTTGAATAGTGGTGAAGTGGTCCTTTAAGTTCCGAGTCCATTTCTCCACCCTCTAATCTTTTTTTATATGCCACTCGGTAAGAAAAGACTACAGCAGTAGCCTAGTTAGTTAGGCAAACAGAACAAAACAAACATCTAGCGATGCACCACATAATCGGTAGGCAAACAGAACAAAACAAACATCTAGAGATGCACCATATAATCGGTAGACAAACAGAACAAAACAAACATCTAGAGATGCACCATATAATCGGTAGGCAAACAGAACAAAACAAACATCTAGAGATGCACCATATCGGTCTGCCCTGGCTGTCAGGGGTCCATGTTGGGGTTGTTGGGGGGGAGGTCAGGGCTGGGTCTGCCCTGGCTGTCAGGGGTCCATGTTGGGGGTTGTTGGGGGGAGGTCAGAGGTGGGTGCTGCCCTGGCTTTCAGGGGTCCGTGTTGGGGTTGTTGGGGGGAGGTCAGGGCTGGGTCTGCCCTGGCTGTCAGGGGTCCGTGTTGGGGTTGTTGGGGGGGAGGTCAGAGGTGGGTGCTGCCCTGGCTGTCAGGGGTCCATGTTGGGGTTGTTGGGGGGGAGGTCAGAGGTGGGTGCTGCCCTGGCTGTCAGGGGTCCATGTTGGGGTTGTTGGGGGGGAGGTCAGAGGTGGGTGCTGCCCTGGCTGTCAGGGGTCCATGTTGGGGTTGTTGGGGGGGAGGTCAGAGGTGGGTGCTGCCCTGGCTGTCAGGAGTCCATGTTGGGGTTGTTGGGGGGAGGTCAGAGGTGGGTGCTGCCCTGGCTGTCAGAACAAGAGGTTTTCTTGTTCGTTTCTGTTCCGGTTTCCTGCAGATGGTGTACAACGACAATCCCTCCTTATCCCAGCCATGCTGCACAAACACTAGCAAAGAAATGTTAGTCTGACTGTGGACCAACACAATGATATAATATATCATTATATCGTTTTATACACATAAAACGAAAACAACATTGGACAACAAAGTTTGACAGTCAGCCATTTGACAGTCAGCCATTCTCCGTTCATTTTTCTCATAGACATTTCAAAATGTATTTATTTAAAGACCTTTTAAGCCTCGAACAAAGCCAACTCTTGTCGTGACAAATCATGACAACAAACACAATTTTGTTGTTTTTGTTCTTTGTAATTATTTGTTTGGTCCTAAATATTGTGTTTGTTGTCATGATTGGTCACGACAAGAGTTGGCTTTGTGCGACGCTTATAAGGTCTTTAAATAAATACGTTTTTAAATGTCTATGGGGAAAATGCATTGGGAACTATTTCATGGGCCTGGCGTCGTCATGAAAGGGGGCGGGACTGCGGCGCTCTATTAACATTGTTATAGACCTGGTTGCTTGTTTCTCTCTCACATTCAAGAAATGTGGCAACCCTGGTCAACAGTGTTTGTTTTGGTTAGGAGGCGCATGGATGCTTTGCTTTAGCTTAGCACAGCAGCTAGCAGAGGCTGCAGCAGCTGCTGCCATCATGAATAACAGTATTTAGCGCAATGCGTGGCTGCTCCTCCTTAATAATAACTACTATGTTCTGCTCCATTCTCAGTGGCGTGCACAGACATTTAGAGGGGCAGGTGCTCAAGTTAAAAAAGGGCACCTTGTGCAGCGCGTGGAACCGGCCGGTTGCCTTAATCCATTTTGGGCGGGAACCCCTTTTGGGGTTAGCATTATGTTATGCTTTAGCTATTGAAAAATAGCAGATCTACAAGCTCATAGCGCGCCACCGAGTGGCGCGCTACGAGCTTGTAGGTCTGCTAATTTTTTTTTTCAAAAGGGCACATTGCCAAAAGGGCAGGGGGTGCTCTAGCACCCCCTAGTGTCTATCTGTGCACGCCACTGTCCATTCTCAACAAAAATTGTTATCAGATATTTGATATCTTCAGAAGAAGACATTGCAAGAGACATTTGGAGTGTGTGTTATAGGTACTAGTCCTTACCCGAGATATTTCCCCCCCATAAATATCTTTAATTGCTGTTCATTTGAACTTGTATAATATATTTGTGTGTTTTTTTTAATGAGGCCGACTGATGTAATTATTCATTACATTAATTGTAATAATTATTATGAACCTCCCCGCCAAGTGTTGTGACTGTAGCTCCGACAGTTTCTGAGAGAAAAATACTTGATGTGAGTTTTCACATTTTCCCATGTAAGTGGATGGGTAATTTTAATGCACTAATAAATTAATTATTAATCAATAATTAGTAAAAATTTAAAAAAGGGCTTTGTTAAGACCTCCATATTATTATGGTCAACGCCTGTGTGAAAATCCACCCAAAATAGAGTTTTATGGTATTTCATGCAAGATACTTGGTCTGAATACATCAAATTAGCTTTCTACAGTGTTCATGAATGTGGATATGCACAGTGTATTTCATTTATGATTAATGCATTATTAATTAATGCATATTAACCCCTTCATGCCCGAAAACCCTCAAATCCCATAAAATATGTATCTTTTGAGATCTAAATGCATCAAAATTACTTTCTAGAGTGTTTATCGATGTATGTGGATATGTACAATATTTGAATTCAGAATAGGGCATTTTTTACATTAGCCCCTTAATGCTTAAAACGGCAAAATCCCATAAAATACAATAATCAATGCAAATGCAACAAAGTTGTATTCTAAAAAAAATGCTTAGGTTTGGAAGTGGTCATGTCCACCACATCTCCTTTCTTATGAATTAATTATTTTGATTGATTGTTTGATTGATTGATTGATTGATTGAAAATTGTATTAACAGTTTGCAGAATTACAGTACATTTCAAGTACAAACTCAATACAAAGGCTGTTAACTGTGAGTGGACGACCCAATTAAGCATTACACTTGTTTACAACAGGGTCCACCATGTTCAAATCATCAAAACATTTAGAGACGTACAAATAGACACTTCTATATAGACAAAGAACAGTATAGGAATTCATCATTTCAGGCCTGTCATGAGCATTCTACACCAAAACATCAACAGAACATTATTTGAATGACCAACTATGTACACAGGTTTTAACTCTTACTTACAGCCACACTTTATAATTGCACAAATGTCATCTGGGGCAGGTTTATAATATTCAGGTACATTGGTAGGGCTCAGTGACCTGATAGATATGTGTATTTCCATTCAAACTACTCTGGGTCCCATGCTGGTGCTGCCCATCAACATTTTACCACAAAAGCTGCTTAAAAGTGGGCCCTCTTAACATTCTCAATGAATGATTGATGTGTTGGTGGTAGTGATTGATTGATGTAGTGCAGCAGATTGATGTGTTGGTGGTAGTGCAGCAGATTGATGTGTTGGTGGTAGTGCAGCAGATTGATGTGTTGGTGGTAGTAGTGGTGGTTGGTGGTAGTGCAGCAGCTATAGGTTGATGTGTTGGTGGTAGTAGTGGTGGTTGGTGGTAGTGCAGCAGATTGATGTGTTGGTGGTAGTGCAGCAGATTGATGTGTTGGTGGTAGTGCAGCAGATTGACGTGTTGGTGGTAGTGCAGCAGATTGATGTGTTGGTGGTAGTGCAGCAGATTGATGTGTTGGTGGTAGTGCAGCAGATTGATGTGTTGGTGGTAGTGGTGGTTGGTGGTAGTGCAGCAGATTGATGTGTTGGTGGTAGTGGTGGTTGGTGGTAGTGCAGCAGATTGATGTGTTGGTGGTAGTGGTGGTTGGTGGTAGTGCAGCAGCTATAGGTTTTGTACAGTAGATGCATGTCCTTTTCCATTCTTTTCTCCCAGGCTAGTAGTCTAGTTTCCTCTATAGTTTCCTTAACGGAACAGGCCCTGAAGGTCCAGATGGAACAGGCCCTGAAGGTCCAGATGGAACAGGCCCTGAAGGTCCAGATGGAACAGGCCCTGAAGGTCCAGATGGTTTCCTCCATAGTTTCCTTAACGGAACAGGCCCTGAAGGTCCAGATGGCACTTGCCTGGAATGCTTATAGCACAAGATGAGGATAGTGTGGAAATCAGACATGGGAGAAGACTTTGCAGTGTCCCTGTCCTCCTGTTCCATCTCTTCCAAGTCTGTCTCAATCTTGGAGCAGATGTGACAACTCAGGTCCAAGGTATTCAGGGTCTCTTGCTTCAAGGTTATTCAAATAAGTAACCCACCCTGCACTGTCTCCGTACCTCATGAAGGTGAACTCTATGAACTGTTGGTCCACTGACCATCACATGCTCCAGCAATGGGTGGTATCACATTAAAATACCTTTGAACATGTAGAGGTAGCTGGTCATGTACAGTTGGGTGCCACCGATATTGTCCCTTATCATTTGACCCATTTAGGCCTGACCTAAAATGTTTAAATCCTAAATCCTCCAGTTTTCTGAAATAAATATTTTCACGATTTTTCAAAAAATAGCAGACCTACAAGCTCGTAGCGCGCCACTCGGTGGCGCGCTATGAGCTATAGATCTATTTTTCAATAGCTAAATTATAACATAATGTTTAAAACACCAAAAGGGGTTCCCGCCCAAAATGGGTTAACTGTCCTTTTGCGCAGATCACGCAAACCTCAGCAAAAAGAAAAGGACAATATCGATGGGCTCCAACTGTAGTAGAGGCCATAACATGAGATGGAGACGGTAGTCATCTCATGTTCAGACTAGATGTAGACATCAGCAATTGTAATCTGACCCAAGGCTCACAACAGGTCCTCTGCCTCCATCTATGATCACTCTGTAGAACATGCTCAGCCATCAACTGCAGGCACACACACACACATTCTGAAGGAACTTCTTTCCCATTCAACAATCAACATGTTGGCAAAAAACATCCGACAGTCACAGAAACACCAGAAAGCCCACTTTCAGCTAACGGTGAACCTACTGTAGGCCTATCATCAAGGCATGCATAGCAGGAAAAAGTTACACATGTATATGAATTGTGGTTATTATCTGTAGCCCGTAGCACTTGCCCTAGCCTAGCCCCTTAGATAGCACATTATGTAGACTTAGATAGTATTTTAAACAGACCTATAGCTTGTTACGTAGACAGCTCTAGAATTGCACTTTATGTAGTCATAGCACTTTATAGTACACAATATATTATATAGTATAGTATGTATAGTTAACATAGATACTCCACTGTTACGTTCTTAGCTTACGCATGATTCATGATAACTACTTTTTATATATGTGATGTATGCCATGCTTTTGTTATTGCCTAATGTAAGTCGCTCTGGATTAAGAGCGTCTTCTAAATGCCTAAATTGTAATTGCCTACATCATTGAATTTATATTCATAGCTGTAATAATATTTAATAATGATTTAAAAATGCTACTTTTTTCAGCTGAGTATGTTCATTAATTTTGGTGGAATAATATTTGTCTTCTATTATAGACCAGTATTATTTAATGGGGTTAAAGTACTCAGTTGAACATGACCACATGTATGGATACATCTTCCAGAAAGTAAAATTGATGGTTTGGATTTAAGTAATGTTGCATGAAATAGGCTATCATAACCCTATTTTGTGGGAAATGTTCGGTGGATGTTTGGTGCAAGATGCTCAAGATAGATGGCCTGAAAAGGTTAATATGCACCACCTGAAAATAAATATGCTACAGATTCATTAATACAGATTATAGAATGCAAATGTGATACATTTCACTTGATTATTGTGCATAAAATCTTTATGGGATTTTGGGGTTTTCGGGCATGAAGGGGTTAATATGCATTAATTAATAATCCATTAATCATAAATGAAATACATTGTGCATATCCACATTCATGAACACTGTAGGAAGCTAATTTGATGCATTTAGACCAAGTATCTTGCATGAAATACCATAAAACTCTATTGTGGGTGGATTTTTTGTGTTTTGGACATTAAGGGGTTAATAACTAAAAATGCCCAAGGGATATCACCGGGCACCCTCTTGAATTCTTAAGAGGTGACCCCAAGCTACAAGAATCAGTTGGAAAAAAACTTTATCTGATGAAACCACGTTCAGCCAAAAATCAGCCTTCGGCTCCCGGACTATAATGTAGCAGACCCCGGTCCAGAGGGATATCCCTTTGGTCTAGTGGTTAAGATGTTGGACTTTAGGGGGCACGGTGATTGGGTAGTGCTGTCGCCTCACAGCTAGATGGTCCTGGGTTCGATTCCCTCTGGGGACGCTGTGGGACCTGGGGGGGTTGTGTTCTCTCCTCCGCGTCATCAGTGCCCATACCCGAGGCGGGGTTGCGGCGAAAGGGCCTTTCTGTGTGGAGTTTGCATGTTATCCCCGTGTCCCCTAGGGTACGTAGCCTCACATGTTCTCCCTGTGTCCCCTAGGGTACGTACCCTCACATGTTCTCCCTGTGTCCCCTAGGGTACGTACCCTCACATGCATAGGCAGCGGGTGCGTTTTACCTTTGGGTAGGCTATAGAATTGCGTTGGGGGGGACTCTCGCCGCATATTTATATGTATTTCCCAGAGTCTAAAAATGAGTACCAATGAATTAGCCTATACACAGACAACGACTGATCGGCCAAAATATATATATTTTGGACGATATGGGTCTTTTTCTCGGATAACAAATATTTTAAAAAAAAAAGAAGAAAAAAAAAAAAAGGATATTGGACTTCCACGTGGTTGGCCCGAGTCTGAATCCCGGGCGTTACATTAGGACAAAAAAAATAAAAAAATATGCAGCTTTAAAGCTGCTTGTGTTTCCTCCAACCATGCAAACATGCTACATGAGTATCACAATACAAGTATAACATGTTATAGTATTTATAACATGCTACATGGATATCACAATAAAACTATAACAATCAATATGCAATTCACAAAAAACCCAAAAAAACTAAAGGGACAGAAAACTGTTCACTTGAATCATTCAAAAGTCAAACTTTGTAAAGCTAATATTTTGGTCTTTAAACTATAGTAGCTGTTGGAGTTTACAGTAACTCAGAAACATTTAACTAGCCGATAATCGGCTCGGGGGGTGCCCGACTCAATCGGGAGCGATTCTCGGGCATAAATGATCGTCTAGTGTGATTGTATAAAAGATCCAATCGTAATCCCTCCGATCTGCTCGGGGCCGCTCACTGCGCGATCGGGATCGCCCTGATCAACATCAAGAATGTTTGATATTTGCTCTTCCCCCGCAACCCCCCTCTCCTCCTCCCCTCTCCTCCACTCCTCTCCTCTCCTCCTCCCCTCCCCTCCCCTCTCCTCCACTCCTCTCCACTCCCTCGGGGCTGAGAATCCTTGGGTGCGCTGCGCCCGAGTTTTAAAACCGTGTAGTGTGTGCTGCATAAATTAATCGGATAAAATAATCGGGCCAGATTATCCTGTAGTGTGTGGTGCTATCAGATTTCAGATTTTCAGTGTACGGCCTGCACCTTTAGCCTCGCAGACCCAAAACTTAGGATATCCACAATGTGTCCACAATTCCTTCCATGCTGTATTGATGTTGGTACCATTAGGAGAGACAACAGGCGAACAAATACAAATACTCACTGGTTTAGAGGACTATGTTTATTTTCTAAGCTGCTGTTGGTAGTCATCATGGCTGCCAGTTCATATATTTTTTCTTTCCTTTTATTGCCTCGCTATTTTATTTTTTATTTTAGCTAAATGGTAAATGGTAAATGGTGCATTTATATAGCTCCTTCATCCAAGGCGCTTTACATTCACCCATTCATACACCGATTGCGGCGGAAGCCATGCAAGGTACCAACCAGCACATCGGGAGCAATTTGGGGTTCAGTGTCTTGCCCAAGGACACTTTGACATGTAGACAGGAGGAGCCGGGATTCAAACCGCCGACCCATGGATCATTGGACGACCTGCTCTACCTCTGGGCCACAGTCGCCACAGTCACAGTCGCTGGCAGCCATAGTCATGGCTGCCAGTTCCCACCTGATGTCGTGTGGGAGTTCAGACTGATCCAGACCGTACTGAATAACTGCTAGCTTACATAATGTCTTGAGGCTAGGACTGAAGTCTAAGACATACAGGTCACCTGGTCTGTTCTCTGCTCCAAAGAGGAAGACACGATCTCCCATCATGCAAAAGCACATCTTACACGTCAGAGACGGGCATTCCCCCTTGGCCTCAACCTTCTTCCAGGAGAACGTCTCTGGACTGAACTTCCACAGATCATTGAGATCATTGAAGGTTTCCCTCAAGCCACCAAATATGTACAGCTCTCCATTGTAGGTAAAGGATGAATGCCAAATGCGTCCTTCTGGAAGAAGCTGTAGAGAAGGTGTGTTCATCCAGAGGTTGGTCTCTGTGTCAAACACTCTGATGGTGTTGTAGTGCTGACCCCAATCGCAGCCCCCAAATACAAACATCTTTGTCCCGATGATGGTAGCAGAGTGACCCCATGTAGCAGGAGGTTCAGTTCCTCTGGTGTTAATTAAAGACCAGACCATGGTGCTGGTGTCCAACTTGTAGATGTCATTAGTGCATCCAGTCAGGTGGGTTTCTCCTCCATGGATAAACATGACCTTCCCTAACACACAGGCTGAGTGGCCCCGCCTCCCCTCTGGAACATTCCCAGACACCCTGGGTTTGGACAATATGTGGGCGTCGACTTCAAATGCATAAAGCACGTTGCAGTAAGTCTGCAGGTCAGTCTGCCCTCCCAATAGGTAGACAGTATCTCCAATCAGAACAGCTGTGTGGCCGTAGCGCCAGGAGGGAGCCTCAAGGTGACGTTCTCCTGTTCCAGGGGTCACTGCAGGGGTCAACTCCCTCCAGCGTAAAGACAGTGTGTTGAAAACGAACACTTCAATGGGATCTCTTCCTCTCGGGTATCTGTCTACAAAGCAGTAGATCTCGTGTCCGACCACCACAGCAGCCTGGTTCGCCCTATGTTCTCCTTCCAGATGTATCGTCCAGTGAAACATTTCACACAGCAGCTCCACCGTCAATGAGTGACAACTAGTTTACAGATGAACTTGTTAGGATGAAGGCAGCTCGGTTTCCTCGTTGCAAGTCACTAACTGATGTTTAGTGCATCGGACACGTCTTTTAAAAGAACAATTACACGGTTGTGATGTCATTGCATGATTACGTCATATTGTAGAATATCTGACATCACATTCCACACTCCATATTTGGGCATGCCTGACACAGAACTCCATATGTACGTGTGTACGTCTGTAATCCACACACGCGTTCCACACCCCCACAGGGAGGCCAGTGCCCGGTGTCTTTCCATACCCCCACAGGGAGGGCAGTGCCCGGTGTCGTTCCACACCCCCACAGGGAGTGCAGTGCCCGGTGTCGTTCCACACCCCCACTGGGAGGGCAGTGCCCGGTTTTGAGTCGGTCGGACCCACGGTTGTCCAGAACCGCCACAAAAGGCCTCTGCCCGGGCTCTGGACAGGGCCTCCTCCCAGGCTCCATATATGGAGCTGGCCTGTTCTGACATCACACTCCATATATAGGAATAAAGGACACAGAGAGACATACAGAAATGTCCATATATGGGCATAATAGGGACACAGACAGATGGGTGGAACGGGTACTCTGACACGGGTACAACGGGTATTGCATAGCAGGGTGGGGCATGGATCGTTACTGACTCGGTGCTCTACAGCCGGGCACCGCTCTAGTAGCTAGTTATAATTTAAAAAATCACACCCGTGTGAAGTGAGGGGCGCTCTTATCATTATAAATCATCATACATCATCTCATGAACAACTGGATTTATGTGATTAGTTGGTTAAATGTGTCATATTTGGTGGACATTTGACCTAATTTCTCCTTTCATTGTCAATGGCAAATATTGAGACGTGTGGGGAGTCTGGGGACAAAAGCTGCTAGTCCCTCAAAACAATCACACAGCCAATCAAATCATCACAAATGTAATTCTGGCCAATCACTTTTGGCGCCTCCACTATCCACCCCTCAGAACTGCAGACTCACTCTCAATCTAAACTACGGAATGAACTTCCAATTGCAATCCGAACCGCAGACTCACTCTCAATCTAAACTACGGAATGAACTTCTCATTGCAATCAGAACTGCAGACTCACTCTCAATCTTAATCCCGTCGCAGTCTGAAAACCCACCTCTTTAGTCTCCAATTTAGCCTGTAGCAATTGCCTCGACGACCTTCCAGGTGTACGCAAAGTACGCACATGTTTTGACTATACACTCACACCAAGCTAGACAGAAACGCACACAAATGTCACATCCGGTTTTATCCCGGGGTAAACCAAATGGTCTTCCCCATAGAGTTATAATAGCGTACGATCCTTTGGATCACTTTCAGAGCCATTTGTTGGATGATAGAAATATTCAGGCATCAAAATGTAACTAAAGTGCCAAAAAGTAGAAGGTATACTCGTGATGCGGAATGTGCCAGAGAACTGTGGCTCAGGAGGTAGAGCAGGTCGTGGAGGAGAGAACTGTGGCTCAGGAGGTAGAGCAGGTCGTGGAGAAGAGAACTGTGGCTCAGGAGGTAGAGCAGGTCGTGGAGGAGAGAACTGTGGCTCAGGAGGTAGAGCAGGTCGTGGAGGAGAGAACTGTGGCTCAGGAGGTAGAGCAGGTTGTGGAGGAGAGAACTGTGGCTCAGGAGGTAGAGCAGGTCGTGGAGGAGAGAACTGTGGCTCAGGAGGTAGAGCAGGTTGTGGAGGAGAGAACTGTGGCTCAGGAGGTAGAGCAGGTCGTGGAGGAGAGAACTGTGGCTCAGGAGGTAGAGCAGGTCGTGGAGGAGAGAACTGTGGCTCAGGAGTTAGAGCAGGTCGTGGAGGAGAGAACTGTGGCTCAGGAGGTAGAGCAGGTCGTGGAGGAGAGAACTGTGGCTCAGGAGGTAGAGCAGGTCGTGGAGGAGAGAACTGTGGCTCAGGAGGTAGAGCAGGTCGTGGAGGAGAGAACTGTGGCTCAGGAGGTAGAGCAGGTCGTGGAGGAGAGAACTGTGGCTCAGGAGGTAGAGCAGGTCGTGGAGAAGAGAACTGTGGCTCAGGAGGTAGAGCAGGTCGTGGAGGAGAGAACTGTGGCTCAGGAGGTAGAGCAGGTCGTGGAGGAGAGAACTGTGGCTCAGGAGTTAGAGCAGGTCGTGGAGAAGAGAACTGTGGCTCAGGAGGTAGAGCAGGTCGTGGAGGAGAGAACTGTGGCTCAGGAGGTAGAGCAGGTTGTGGAGGAGAGAACTGTGGCTCAGGAGGTAGAGCAGGTTGTGGAGGAGAGAACTGTGGCTCAGGAGTTAGAGCAGGTTGTGGAGGAGAGAACTGTGGCTCAGGAGGTAGAGCAGGTCGTGGAGAAGAGAACTGTGGCTCAGGAGGTAGAGCAGGTCGTGGAGGAGAGAACTGTGGCTCAGGAGGTAGAGCAGGTCGTGGAGGAGAGAACTGTGGCTCAGGAGGTAGAGCAGGTCGTGGAGGAGAGAACTGTGGCTCAGGAGGTAGAGCAGGTCGTGGAGGAGAGAACTGTGGCTCAGGAGGTAGAGCAGGTCGTGGAGGAGAGAACTGTGGCTCAGGAGGTAGAGCAGGTCGTGGAGGAGAGAACTGTGGCTCAGGAGGTAGAGCAGGTCGTGGAGGAGAGAACTGTGGCTCAGGAGGTAGAGCAGGTCGTGGAGGAGAGAACTGTGGCTCAGGAGGTAGAGCAGGTCGTCCAATGATCCATGGGTCGGTGGTTCGAATCCCGACTCCTCCTGTCTACATGTTGAAGTGTCCTTGGGCAAGACACTGAACCCCAAATTGCTCCTGATGTGCTGGTTGGTAGCTTGCATGGCTTCCGCGGCAATCGGTGTATGAATGTGTGTGTTGCGTGTGAATGGGTGAATGGGTGAATGTAATGCACTATGTAAAGCGCCTTGGATAAAAGGCGCTATATAAATGCACCATTTACCACGCGGCGGCCACAGTGTCTCCAGCGGGAGACCGAACCGAGGACTTTCTAGCTGTGTGTGTGTGTGTGTGTGTGTGTGTGTGTGTGTGTGTGTGTGTGTGTGTGTGTGTGTGTGTGTGTGTGTGTGTGTGTGTGTGTGTGTGTGTGTGTGTGTGTGTGTGTGTGTGTGTGTGTGTGTGTGTGTGTCTGTGAACTGTGCAGGAGGATGCTAAACGCTCACCAGTCTTAGTAGTGGTGCCAGCTCACGGCAGAAACATCGACAGAGTTAACTCTTAAAAAGACAAAAGAGTGGCCGCACACACTGATAGACAAAGTACCGATTCTTTATTAGGATACAGAGTAGGAACCAACGTTTCAGCAGATACAACTGCCTTCTTCAGGGTATAACTGACCATGAGTGGCCTAAGAATAGCTGGCATGACAAAGAGCAAAGCCAAACAACTTGCCAAATACTGTTCTGTTTTTCGGCTGCTGCCTGTGTGGAGGAGGAGGTGCCATGTGTATCCTTGAGTGAACATGAACTGTTGACCCCCGTCATGTTTGTTTCCTTGTCAAATTAATTGTAATTTGTGGATTCAAATAAAGAACAAAAAAGACAGATTTCTTGCTGCCCCGAGGGTGTGTGACTCTGTTAATCGTTTGTGGAGGATGAACTGATTTGATTAGCGTGTGCGCGTGCGTGTGTGCGTGCGTGCGTGCGTGCGTGCGTGCGTGCGTGCGTGCGTGCGTGCGTGCGTGCGTGCGTGCGTGTGGCAGGGAGGACATGAAGATAGTACTCGGTAAACACACCGAATGTCTTCGGGTGTCATTTTAATGAAGGTCAGCAGAGAAGCTAATTGTATTTATATTTTCTCATTTCTATTTCAGATGTAAAACGTTCCATCTAGGTTTGGTCACCAGTAAACAGACTTTTAGAGACTTGTGGTGGCTCTCAAACCTTTTCGTGTCAAGGACCGTCCGAATTTCAATCGTTTTTTTCTTTTTTTTAAAAATAACAAATCTACAAGCTGACAACACATAGCAGTTTTTTCTGTGCTTTAGCTACAGTGTATTTAGTTTTAAGTTTTCCTGCGCAGCACTTTGAAAACCTTCAGTTGTAAAATGTAAATAAAGTGCATTGGATTGGATTGGTTTTCTGATGATTGTCAAGGCAAACACAGCCCAGCACAGCAACACCCAGCCACAGCAAAGCCAGCCACCCTGATTCGAATGCAGTGGCGTGCACAGATAGACACTAGGGGGTGCTAGAGCACCCCATGCCCTTTTGGCAATGTGCCCTTTTGAAAAAAAAAGAAAAAAAAACTTTTTTTTTCCTTTTTTTTTGATTTTTCAAAAATAGCAGACCGGTGGCGCGCTATGAGCTTGTAGATCTGCTATTTTTCAATAGCTAAAGCATAACATAATGCTAACACCAAAAGGGGTTCCCGCCCAAAATGGATTAAGGCAACCGGCCGGTTCCACGCGCTGCACAAGGTGCCCTTTTTTAACTTGAGCACCTGCCCCTCTAAATGTCTGTGCACGCCACTGTTCGAATGTGTGCTCTACAAAACTCCTGTGGCTTGAGGACACAGGCAGACAGTAGCAAAGTTTCCAAAGAGAAAGGACATTTAGTACTTTGACGTCCTCATCCGATTCAGGCTCCAGCACAGCTCCAGGCTCCAGCTGCCTCCGTTTACATAATTTAAGACTGCCGGGCACAAGCCAGGCAGCCCAATTACGTTCAGCACTCAGGCAGCTGTTTTAGGACCCCCCCCCACCCACCCAACACCACAAGAATAGCAGATCTGCAAGCTCACAACGCACAGTTTTAGTTTAATTTTAGAATAGTTGTTTTTTTGTCACAAACTCACTTGTCACTCAAACTGGCCGATACAAAAAAATATTCACGTCTTTCCACAAACTGTTCCAGAAAACGCTCGGTAGCGGGCTCGATGAAAGCCCGGATCAATGAGCAGGATCGATGAGGTTCAATAAAACAATACATATTTTTTTTTTATTTGAGCCACGGGCCACCATTCTGAGTACCACAGACGAATAACAGTCTAAGTCCACACTATAGAGCGTCGCAGTCCCGCCTCCTACCCTGGACCAGGAAATGAAACCCAATGCATTATTCTCATAGACATTTCTTAAAGTATTTATTTAAAGACGGTTACGCCGTGGACAAAGCCAACTCGAGTCGTGACAACTCATGACAACACAAACAATATTTTGGACCAAACAAATAATTACAAAGAAGAAAAACAACAAAACAACAAACAACAAAACAACTAATTATTTGTTTGGTCCAAAATATTGTTTGTGTTGTCATGAGTTGTCACGACTCGAGTTGGCTTTGTCCGCGGCGTAACCGTCTTTAAATAAATACTTTAAGAAATGTCTATGAGAATAATGCATTGGGTTTCATTTCCTGGTCCAGGGTAGGAGGCGGGACTGCGACGCTCTATTGATCCATAATATATAAATGATAGATAAGGGTTCAGGACAACGAGGCCTTTTCGTGGAGGGGTCAGTCTGAAATTTGGACTTAGACTGTTTTTCGTCTGTGGTACTGATGACATTTAGCCTCTCGGACTCAAAACGTACAATATTTTGGTGTTGTTGGATATGATCAAAATGAAAATTGTGCTACATTCTCTAATGGTGCATGACTTCTTGTAATGCAGCTGTTTAACTCTTGAGATTTCCAACAGTAGTTTCCAAATCCGTACATTAAAGCTGCTATAAGCAATAATATGTCAAAGTTTTAATGACCTTTTTATTTGTTTGGTATTCAGACAGCCAGCAATGGGTAGAAAGGCCCCTAGATGTGTCACAGAGACTAAATTGTTTTTGGGAGTGTTCTACCCATTGCTGGCTGTCTGAATACCAAAAAAATAAAAAATAAAAAGGTCATTAATATTTTGACATATTATTGCATATTACCGTTTCCGTCCATCCGACGTGTCAGCACGTCCTAGTTAAGGAACCGAGGGGTGCATACGACGTCTTAACGCATCCTCAATGATACGAGGCGAGATAAGAATATTCAGATTTTTTTCCTTTTTTTGATTTGTCACTTCGCCTATCGGCTACCGTATGCTACACTCTAGGCAATTGTTAGCTTACCGTTGACTTAGCCGTTAGCGCGGCGGAAAGAATGACTCGTCTCTCCTAATCCAGGGCGCTCTCCGTGGTGTTGATCGGATCGATATACTGGCGCTTCATTTCTGCTCCTCATCCGTCTCTCCCGCAAAATATGAACGCTTTTTGGATCATATATCGTATAAACTAAAACGATCGCAATGTAAGCTAGCTATGTAAAGTCAACTTTTTTTAGTGGATTGTTTCCGGGTCATGGCTTTCCGAGTAAAAGCGGCCATGTCTTTCCGGCACCCCAGAGCTCCTATTTTGAAGGACTTCCGGCACTGATTGTGTTAACACTGAAATACCTCCCCTTAGACAATGACGGAGGGGCGTCTCTAGACGAGTTGTATCGACAGAATAGTAAATAAAGTAAAACCCGAACACCTAGCCCGAACCAGCCACGGTGAAATAGCATTTCCTTACGACTGCCTAAGAAAACAACTGACAGATTACAACTTGTCCAAAATGCAGCAGCCAGAGTTTTAACTAGAACTAAGATGAGAGAACATAGTGCTCCAGTTTTGGCTTCACTGCACTGGCTTCCGGTTGTTTTTAGGATTGATTTTCAAATTATTTTACTTGTTTATAAAGCTCTCAACTGTCTCGCACCTTCCTACCTACATGACTGCCTGCCTAAATAATTATGTCCCAAACCGCCCCCTAAGGTCTTCCACTGCGGGCCTGCTCGCTTTGCCTAAAAAAATGGCAACAAAAAAAAACGGGGAAGCAGCGTTTTGCTTCTACGGGCCGACGGCGTGGAACAAACTCCCACTGTACCTTCGACAGGCAGCCTCTGTAGACATTTTTAAAGCGCAGCTCAAGACCCACTTCTACACTCTTGCTTTTAATTGATCTTTTCATTTTTTTTGTTATTCATGTCCTCACTGTATTGCATTACTGCTCTTGTTATTTTTAATGTTTATGCCTTGCTTTTCTTTTTTTTCTCTTTTTTTTTCTCCATTGCTCTGTAAAGTACTTTGAGCTGCATTTCATGTCATGAAAGGTGCTATACAAATAAAGTTTTATTATTATTATTATTATTATTACTAGTGAAAGCCACGCCTCCGTCGCGGTCAAAACAGTATATATGTACGATTTTTTTAGTTTTCTAGTCGTGTATGTACAGAATTATCTATGTATTTCTGTGCATAGGCTGTCTCACTAGAGCCGGTGGTCAGAAGGAGTTTCAGCCAAACCAGGCTTGGCAGAAAAATACGTGCGTGCACTGGCCACGAGTTAGCAATGACTACACAGGCACACACGCGCACGGATGTGACGCACGCACGCACGCGCCCCACCCGTTGTGCGGGTGGGTGCTCATGCTCGATGACAGAATGCTGCTTACATAATGACAAGCTGTCAGTTTTAGTTGTGTCACCCAGTGAGCCCCCCCCCCCCGTAACCACACAGGCTGGATTCACTGCCCTTCACTCTGACACTTATTTCTCCAAAGTTGGAGAACTCTTATACAAAGAAAATAAACTTGAACAATATCACATTATAACGTTGGTTCAATATCACATAACGTTGGTTCAATATCACATTATAACGTTGGTTCAATATCACATTATAATGTTGGTTCAATATCACATTATAATGTTGGTTCAATATCACATTATAATGTTGGTTCAATATCACATTATAACGTTGGTTCAATATCACATTATAACGTTGGTTCAATATCACATTATAACGTTGGTTCAATATCACATTAGAACGTTGGTTCTATATCACATTATAACGTTGGTTCAATATCACATTATAACGTTGGTTCAATATCACATTATAACGTTGGTTCAATATCACATTATAACGTTGGTTCAATATCACATTATAACGTTGGTTCAATATCACATTAGAACGTTGGTTCTATATCACATTAGAACGTTGGTTCTATATCACATTATAACGTTGGTTCAATATCACATTATAACGTTGGTTCAACATCACATTATAACGTTGGTTCAATATCACATTATAACGTTGGTTCTATATCACATTATAATGTTGGTTCAACATCACATTATAACGTTGGTATACTATACTACTATACTATACTTAGTTACTGTACTATACTTTACTATACTACTATACTATACTTAGTTTAATACCTAGTTACTGTACTATACTTTACTATACTACTATACTATACTTAGTTTAATACCTAGTTACTGTACTATACTTTACTATACTACTATACTATACTTAGTTTAATACTTAGTTACTGTACTATACTTTACTATACTACTATACTATACTTAGTTTAATACCTAGTTACTTTACTATACTTTACTATACTACTATACTATACTTAGTTTAATACTTAGTTACTGTACTATACTTTACTATACTACTATACTATACTTAGTTTAATACCTAGTTACTGTACTATACTTTACTATACTACTATACTATACTTAGTTTAATACTTAGTTACTGTACTATACTTTACTATACTACTATACTATACTTAGTTTAATACTTAGTTACTGTACTATACTTTACTATACTACTATACTATACTTAGTTTAATACTTAGTTACTGTACTATACTTTACTATACTACTATACTATACTTAGTTTAATACCTAGTTACTGTACTATGCTTTACTATACTACTATACTATACTTAGTTTAATACTTAGTTACTGTACTATACTTTACTATACTACTATACTATACTTAGTTTAATACTTAGTTACTGTACTATACTTTACTATACTACTATACTATACTTAGTTTAATACCTAGTTACTGTACTATGCTTTACTATACTACTATACTATACTTAGTTTAATACTTAGTTACTGTACTATACTTTACTATACTACTATACTATACTTAGTTTAATACCTAGTTACTGTACTATACTTTACTATACTACTATACTATACTTAGTTTAATACTTAGTTACTGTACTATACTTTACTATACTACTATACTATACTTAGTTTAATACCTAGTTACTGTACTATACTTTACTATACTACTATACTATACTTAGTATAATACCTAGTTACTGTACTATACTTTACTATACTACTATACTATACTTAGTATAATACCTAGTTACTTTACTATACTACTATACTATACTTAGTTTAATACGTAGTTACTGTACTATACTTTACTATACTACTATACTATACTTAGTTTAATACCTAGTTACTTTACTATACTTTACTATACTACTATACTATACTTAGTTTAATACATAGTTACTTTACTATACTACTATACTACTATACTATACTTAGTTTAATACCTAGTTACTGTACTATACTTTACTATACTACTATACTATACTTAGTTTAATACCTAGTTACTGTACTATACTTTACTATACTACTATACTATACTTAGTTTAATACGTAGTTACTTTACTATACTTTACTATACTACTATACTATACTTAGTTTAATACCTAGTTACTGTACTATACTTTACTATACTACTATACTATACTTAGTTTAATACCTAGTTACTGTACTATACTTTACTATACTACTATACTATACTTAGTTTAATACCTAGTTACTGTACTATACTTTACTATACTACTATACTATACTTAGTTTAATACCTAGTTACTGTACTATACTTTACTATACTACTATACTATACTTAGTTTAATACCTAGTTAATGTACTATACTTTACTATACTACTATACTATACTTAGTTTAATACCTAGTTACTGTACTATACTTTACTATACTACTATACTATACTTAGTTTAATACCTAGTTAATGTACTATACTTTACTATACTACTATACTATACTTAGTTTAATACCTAGTTACTTTACTATACTTTACTATACTACTATACTATACTTAGTTTAATACCTAGTTACTGTACTATACTTTACTATACTACTATACTATACTTAGTTTAATACCTAGTTAATGTACTATACTTTACTATACTACTATACTATACTTAGTTTAATACCTAGTTAATGTACTATACTTTACTTTACTACTATACTATACTTAGTTTAATACCTAGTTACTGTACTATACTTTACTATACTACTATACTATACTTAGTTTAATACCTAGTTAATGTACTATACTTTACTATACTACTATACTATACTTAGTTTAATACCTAGTTAATGTACTATACTTTACTTTACTACTATACTATACTTAGTTTAATACCTAGTTAATGTACTATACTTTACTATACTACTATACTATACTTAGTTTAATACCTAGTTAATGTACTATACTTTACTTTACTACTATACTATACTTAGTTTAATACCTAGTTACTGTACTATACTTTACTATACTACTATACTATACTTAGTTTAATACCTAGTTACTTTACTATACTACTATACTATACTTAGTTTAATACCTAGTTACTGTACTATACTTTACTATACTACTATACTATACTTAGTTTAATACCTAGTTACTGTACTATACTTTACTATACTACTATACTATACTTAGTTTAATACCTAGTTACTTTACTATACTACTATACTATACTTAGTTTAATACCTAGTTACTGTACTATACTTTACTATACTACTATACTATACTTAGTTTAATACCTAGTTACTGTACTATACTTTACAATACTACTATAATATACTTAGTTTAATACTTAGTTACTTTACTATACTTTACTATACTACTATACTATACTTAGTTACTGTACTATACTATACTTAGTTTAATACTTAGTTACTGTCATATACTTTACTATACTACTATACTATACTTAGTTTAATACCTAGTTACTGTACTATACTTTACTATACTACTATACTATACTTAGTTTAATACCTAGTTACTGTACTATACTTTACTATACTACTATACTATACTTAGTTTAATACCTAGTTACTATACTATACTACTATACTTAGTTTAATACTTAGTTACTGTACTATACTTTACTATACTATACGTAGTTTAATACTTAGTTAATGTACTATACTTTACTATACTACTATACTATACTTTACTATACTACTATACTATACTTAGTTTAATACCTAGTTAATGTACTATACTTTACTATACTACTATACTATACTTAGTTGAATACCTAGTTACTGTACTATACTTTACTATACTACTATACTATACTTAGTTTAATACTTAGTTACTGTACTATACTTTACTATACTACTATACTACACTTAGTTTAATACGTAGTTACTTTACTATACTTTACTATACTACTATACTATACTTAGTTTAATACCTAGTTACTTTACTATACTTTACTATACTACTATACTATACTTAGTTTAATACCTAGTTACTGTACTATACTTTACTATACTACTATACTATACTTAGTTTAATACCTAGTTACTGTACTATACTTTACTATACTACTATACTATACTTAGTTTAATACGTAGTTACTTTACTATACTTTACTATACTACTATACTATACTTAGTTTAATACCTAGTTACTGTACTATACTTTACTATACTACTATACTATACTTAGTTTAATACCTAGTTACTGTACTATACTTTACTATACTACTATACTATACTTAGTTTAATACCTAGTTACTGTACTATACTTTACTATACTACTATACTATACTTAGTTTAATACCTAGTTACTGTACTATACTTTACTATACTACTATACTATACTTAGTTTAATACCTAGTTACTTTACTATACTTTACTATACTACTATACTATACTTAGTATAATACCTAGTTACTGTACTATACTTTACTATACTACTATACTATACTTAGTTTAATACCTAGTTACTTTACTATACTTTACTATACTACTATACTATACTTAGTTTAATACCTAGTTACTGTACTATACTTTACTATACTACTATACTATACTTAGTATAATACCTAGTTACTGTACTATACTTTACTATACTACTATACTATACTTAGTTTAATACCTAGTTACTTTACTATACTACTATACTATACTTAGTTTAATACCTAGTTACTGTACTATACTTTACTATACTACTATACTATACTTAGTTTAATACCTAGTTACTGTACTATACTTTACTATACTGCTATACTATACTTAGTTTAATACGTAGTTACTGTCATATACTTTACTATACTACTATACTATACTTAGTTTAATACCTAGTTAATGTACTATACTTTACTATACTACTATACTATACTTAGTTTAATACCTAGTTACTGTACTATACTTTACTATACTACTATACTATACTTAGTATAATACCTAGTTACTTTACTATACTACTATACTATACTTAGTTTAATACCTAGTTACTGTACTATACTTTACTATACTACTATACTATACTTAGTTTAATACCTAGTTACTGTACTATACTTTACTATACTACTATACTATACTTAGTTTAATACCTAGTTACTGTACTATACTTTACTATACTACTATACTATACTTAGTATAATACCTAGTTACTTTACTATACTGCTATACTATACTTAGTTTAATACCTAGTTACTGTACTATACTTTACTATACTACTATACTATACTTAGTTTAATACCTAGTTACTGTACTATACTTTACTATACTACTATACTATACTTAGTTTAACACCTAGTTACTTTACTATACTTTACTATACTACTATACTATACTTAGTATAATACCTAGTTACTGTACTATACTTTACTATACTACTATACTATACTTAGTTTAATACCTAGTTACTTTACTATACTTTACTATACTACTATACTATACTTAGTTTAATACCTAGTTACTGTACTATACTTTACTATACTACTATACTATACTTAGTTTATTACCTAGTTACTGTACTATACTTTACTATACTACTATACTATACTTAGTATAATACCTAGTTACTGTACTATACTTTACTATACTACTATACTATACTTAGTTTAATACCTAGTTACTTTACTATACTTTACTATACTACTATACTATACTTAGTTTAATACCTAGTTACTGTACTATACTTTACTATACTACTATACTATACTTAGTTTAATACCTAGTTACTGTACTATACTTTACTATACTACTATACTATACTTAGTATAATACCTAGTTACTGTACTATACTTTACTATACTACTATACTATACTTAGTTTAATACCTAGTTACTGTACTATACTTTACTATACTGCTATACTATACTTAGTTTAATACGTAGTTACTGTCATATACTTTACTATACTACTATACTATACTTAGTTTAATACCTAGTTAATGTACTATACTTTACTATACTACTATACTATACTTAGTTTAATACCTAGTTACTGTACTATACTTTACTATACTACTATACTATACTTAGTATAATACCTAGTTACTTTACTATACTACTATACTATACTTAGTTTAATACCTAGTTACTGTACTATACTTTACTATACTACTATACTATACTTAGTTTAATACGTAGTTACTTTACTATACTTTACTATACTACTATACTATACTTAGTTTAATACCTAGTTACTGTACTATACTTTACTATACTACTATACTATACTTAGTTTAATACCTAGTTACTGTACTATACTTTACTATACTACTATACTATACTTAGTTTAATACCTAGTTACTGTACTATACTTTACTATACTACTATACTATACTTAGTTTAATACCTAGTTACTGTACTATACTTTACTATACTACTATACTATACTTAGTTTAATACCTAGTTACTGTACTATACTTTACTATACTACTATACTATACTTAGTATAATACCTAGTTACTGTACTATACTTTACTATACTACTATACTATACTTAGTTTAATACCTAGTTACTGTACTATACTTTACTATACTACTATACTATACTTAGTTTAATACCTAGTTACTGTACTATACTTTACTATACTACTATACTATACTTAGTATAATACCTAGTTACTGTACTATACTTTACTATACTACTATACTATACTTAGTTTAATACCTAGTTACTGTACTATACTTTACTATACTACTATACTATACTTAGTTTAATACCTAGTTACTGTACTATACTTTACTATACTACTATACTATACTTAGTTTAATACCTAGTTACTGTACTATACTTTACTATACTACTATACTATACTTAGTTTAATACCTAGTTAATGTACTATACTTTACTATACTACTATACTATACTTAGTTTAATACCTAGTTACTGTACTATACTTTACTATACTACTATACTATACTTAGTATAATACCTAGTTACTTTACTATACTACTATACTATACTTAGTTTAATACCTAGTTACTGTACTATACTTTACTATACTACTATACTATACTTAGTTTAATACGTAGTTACTTTACTATACTTTACTATACTACTATACTATACTTAGTTTAATACCTAGTTACTGTACTATACTTTACTATACTACTATACTATACTTAGTTTAATACCTAGTTACTGTACTATACTTTACTATACTACTATACTATACTTAGTTTAATACCTAGTTACTGTACTATACTTTACTATACTACTATACTATACTTAGTTTAATACCTAGTTACTGTACTATACTTTACTATACTACTATACTATACTTAGTTTAATACCTAGTTACTGTACTATACTTTACTATACTACTATACTATACTTAGTATAATACCTAGTTACTTTACTATACTACTATACTATACTTAGTTTAATACCTAGTTACTGTACTATACTTTACTATACTACTATACTATACTTAGTTTAATACTTAGTTACTGTACTATACTTTACTATACTACTATACTATACTTAGTTTAATACCTAGTTACTGTACTATACTTTACTATACTACTATACTATACTTAGTTTAATACCTAGTTACTGTACTATACTTTACTATACTACTATACTATACTTAGTTTAATACCTAGTTACTTTACTATACTACTATACTATACTTAGTTTAATACCTAGTTACTGTACTATACTTTACTATACTACTATACTATACTTAGTTTAATACCTAGTTACTGTACTATACTTTACTATACTACTATACTATACTTAGTTTAATACCTAGTTACTGTACTATACTTTACTATACTACTATACTATACTTAGTATAATACCTAGTTACTTTACTATACTACTATACTATACTTAGTTTAATACGTAGTTACTTTACTATACTTTACTATACTACTATACTATACTTAGTTTAATACCTAGTTACTGTACTATACTTTACTATACTACTATACTATACTTAGTTTAATACGTAGTTACTTTACTATACTTTACTATACTACTATACTATACTTAGTTTAATACCTAGTTACTATACTATACTTTACTATACTACTATACTATACTTAGTTTAATACCTAGTTAATGTACTATACTTTACTATACTACTATACTATACTTAGTTTAATACGTAGTTACTTTACTATACTTTACTATACTACTATACTATACTTAGTTTAATACCTAGTTACTGTACTATACTTTACTATACTACTATACTATACTTAGTTTAATACCTAGTTACTGTACTATACTTTACTATACTACTATACTATACTTAGTTTAATACCTAGTTACTTTACTATACTACTATACTATACTTAGTTTAATACCTAGTTACTGTACTATACTTTACTATACTACTATACTATACTTAGTTTAATACCTAGTTACTGTACTATACTTTACTATACTACTATACTATACTTAGTTTAATACCTAGTTACTGTACTATACTTTACTATACTACTATACTATACTTAGTTTAATACCTAGTTACTGTACTATACTTTACTATACTACTATACTATACTTAGTTTAATACCTAGTTACTGTACTATGCTTTACTATACTACTATACTATACTTAGTATAATACCTAGTTACTGTACTATACTTTACTATACTACTATACTATACTTAGTTTAATACCTAGTTACTGTACTATACTTTACTATACTACTATACTATACTTAGTTTAATACCTAGTTACTGTACTATACTTTACTATACTACTATACTATACTTAGTATAATACCTAGTTACTTTACTATACTACTATACTATACTTAGTTTAATACGTAGTTACTTTACTATACTTTACTATACTACTATACTATACTTAGTTTAATACCTAGTTACTGTACTATACTTTACTATACTACTATACTATACTTAGTTTAATACGTAGTTACTTTACTATACTTTACTATACTACTATACTATACTTAGTTTAATACCTAGTTACTATACTATACTTTACTATACTACTATACTATACTTAGTTTAATACCTAGTTAATGTACTATACTTTACTATACTACTATACTATACTTAGTTTAATACGTAGTTACTTTACTATACTTTACTATACTACTATACTATACTTAGTTTAATACCTAGTTACTGTACTATACTTTACTATACTACTATACTATACTTAGTTTAATACCTAGTTACTGTACTATACTTTACTATACTACTATACTATACTTAGTTTAATACCTAGTTAATGTACTATACTTTACTATACTACTATACTATACTTAGTTTAATACCTAGTTACTGTACTATACTTTACTATACTACTATACTATACTTAGTATAATACCTAGTTACTTTACTATACTTTACTATACTACTATACTATACTTAGTTTAATACCTAGTTACTGTACTATACTTTACTATACTACTATACTATACTTAGTTTAATACCTAGTTACTGTACTATACTTTACTATACTACTATACTATACTTAGTTTAATACATAGTTACTGTACTATACTTTACTATACTACTATACTATACTTAGTTTAATACCTAGTTACTGTACTATACTTTACTATACTACTATACTATACTTAGTTTAATACCTAGTTACTGTACTATACTTTACTATACTACTATACTATACTTAGTTTAATACCTAGTTACTGTCATATACTTTACTATACTACTATACTATACTTAGTATAATACCTAGTTACTGTACTATACTTTACTATACTACTATACTATACTTAGTTTAATACCTAGTTAATGTACTATACTTTACTATACTACTATACTATACTTAGTTTAATACCTAGTTACTGTACTATACTTTACTATACTACTATACTATACTTAGTTTAATACGTAGTTACTTTACTATACTTTACTATACTACTATACTATACTTAGTTTAATACCTAGTTACTGTACTATACTTTACTATACTACTATACTATACTTAGTTTAATACCTAGTTACTGTACTATACTTTACTATACTACTATACTATACTTAGTTTAATACCTAGTTACTGTACTATACTTTACTATACTACTATACTATACTTAGTATAATACCTAGTTACTTTACTATACTACTATACTATACTTAGTTTAATACCTAGTTACTGTACTATACTTTACTATACTACTATACTATACTTAGTTTAATACCTAGTTACTGTACTATACTTTACTATACTACTATACTATACTTAGTTTAATACCTAGTTACTGTACTATACTTTACTATACTACTATACTATACTTAGTTTAATACCTAGTTACTGTACTATACTTTACTATACTACTATACTATACTTAGTATAATACCTAGTTACTGTACTATACTTTACTATACTACTATACTATACTTAGTATAATACCTAGTTACTTTACTATACTACTATACTATACTTAGTTTAATACCTAGTTACTGTACTATACTTTACTATACTACTATACTATACTTAGTTTAATACCTAGTTACTGTACTATACTTTACTATACTACTATACTATACTTAGTTTAATACCTAGTTACTGTACTATACTTTACTATACTACTATACTATACTTAGTTTAATACCTAGTTACTGTACTATACTTTACTATACTACTATACTATACTTAGTTTAATACGTAGTTACTTTACTATACTTTACTATACTACTATACTATACTTAGTTTAATACCTAGTTACTGTACTATACTTTACTATACTACTATACTATACTTAGTTTAATACGTAGTTACTTTACTATACTTTACTATACTACTATACTATACTTAGTTTAATACCTAGTTACTGTACTATGCTTTACTATACTACTATACTATACTTAGTTTAATACCTAGTTACTGTACTATACTTTACTATACTACTATACTATACTTAGTTTAATACGTAGTTACTTTACTATACTTTACTATACTACTATACTATACTTAGTTTAATACCTAGTTACTGTACTATGCTTTACTATACTACTATACTATACTTAGTTTAATACCTAGTTACTGTACTATACTTTACTATACTACTATACTATACTTAGTTTAATACCTAGTTACTGTACTATGCTTTACTATACTACTATACTATACTTAGTTTAATACTTAGTTACTGTACTATACTTTACTATACTACTATACTATACTTAGTTTAATACCTAGTTACTGTACTATACTTTACTATACTACTATACTATACTTAGTTTAATACCTAGTTACTGTACTATACTTTACTATACTACTATACTATACTTAGTATAATACCTAGTTACTGTACTATACTTTACTATACTACTATACTATACTTAGTTTAATACCTAGTTACTGTACTATACTTTACTATACTACTATACTATACTTAGTTTAATACCTAGTTAATGTACTATACTTTACTATACTACTATACTATACTTAGTATAATACCTAGTTACTGTACTATACTTTACTATACTACTATACTATACTTAGTATAATACCTAGTTACTTTACTATACTACTATACTATACTTAGTTTAATACCTAGTTACTGTACTATACTTTACTATACTACTATACTATACTTAGTTTAATACCTAGTTACTGTACTATACTTTACTATACTACTATACTATACTTAGTTTAATACCTAGTTACTGTACTATACTTTACTATACTACTATACTATACTTAGTTTAATACCTAGTTACTGTACTATACTTTACTATACTACTATACTATACTTAGTTTAATACCTAGTTACTTTACTATACTACTATACTATACTTAGTTTAATACCTAGTTACTGTACTATACTTTACTATACTACTATACTATACTTAGTTTAATACCTAGTTACTTTACTATACTACTATACTATACTTAGTTTAATACCTAGTTACTGTACTATACTTTACTATACTACTATACTATACTTAGTTTAATACCTAGTTACTGTACTATACTTTACTATACTACTATACTATACTTAGTTTAATACCTAGTTACTTTACTATACTACTATACTATACTTAGTTTAATACCTAGTTACTGTACTATACTTTACTATACTACTATACTATACTTAGTTTAATACCTAGTTACTTTACTATACTACTATACTATACTTAGTTTAATACCTAGTTACTGTACTATACTTTACTATACTACTATACTATACTTAGTTTAATACCTAGTTACTGTACTATACTTTACTATACTACTATACTATACTTAGTTTAATACCTAGTTACTTTACTATACTACTATACTATACTTAGTTTAATACCTAGTTACTGTACTATACTTTACTATACTACTATACTATACTTAGTTTAATACCTAGTTACTTTACTATACTACTATACTATACTTAGTTTAATACCTAGTTACTGTACTATACTTTACTATACTACTATACTATACTTAGTTTAATACCTAGTTACTTTACTATACTACTATACTATACTTAGTTTAATACCTAGTTACTGTACTATACTTTACTATACTACTATACTATACTTAGTTTAATACCTAGTTACTGTACTATACTTTACTATACTACTATACTATACTTAGTATAATACCTAGTTACTTTACTATACTACTATACTATACTTAGTTTAATACGTAGTTACTTTACTATACTTTACTATACTACTATACTATACTTAGTTTAATACCTAGTTACTGTACTATACTTTACTATACTACTATACTATACTTAGTTTAATACGTAGTTACTTTACTATACTTTACTATACTACTATACTATACTTAGTTTAATACCTAGTTACTATACTATACTTTACTATACTACTATACTATACTTAGTTTAATACCTAGTTAATGTACTATACTTTACTATACTACTATACTATACTTAGTATAATACCTAGTTACTTTACTATACTACTATACTATACTTAGTTTAATACGTAGTTACTTTACTATACTTTACTATACTACTATACTATACTTAGTTTAATACCTAGTTACTGTACTATACTTTACTATACTACTATACTATACTTAGTATAATACCTAGTTACTTTACTATACTACTATACTATACTTAGTTTAATACCTAGTTACTGTACTATACTTTACTATACTACTATACTATACTTAGTTTAATACCTAGTTACTGTACTATACTTTACTATACTACTATACTATACTTAGTTTAATACCTAGTTACTGTACTATACTTTACTATACTACTATACTATACTTAGTTTAATACCTAGTTACTGTACTATACTTTACTATACTACTATACTATACTTAGTTTAATACCTAGTTACTTTACTATACTTTACTATACTACTATACTATACTTAGTTTAATACCTAGTTACTGTACTATACTACTATACTATACTTAGTTTAATACCTAGTTACTGTACTATACTACTATACTATACTTAGTTTAATACCTAGTTACTGTACTATACTTTACTATACTACTATACTATACTTAGTTTAATACCTAGTTACTGTACTATACTTTACTATACTACTATACTATACTTAGTTTAATACCTAGTTACTGTACTATACTACTATACTATACTTAGTTTAATACGTAGTTACTTTACTATACTTTACTATACTACTATACTATACTTAGTTTAATACCTAGTTACTGTACTATACTTTACTATACTACTATACTATACTTAGTATAATACCTAGTTACTGTACTATACTTTACTATACTACTATACTATACTTAGTATAATACCTAGTTACTTTACTATACTTTACTATACTACTATACTATACTTAGTTTAATACCTAGTTACTGTACTATACTTTACTATACTACTATACTATACTTAGTTTAATACCTAGTTACTGTACTATACTTTACTATACTACTATACTATACTTAGTTTAATACCTAGTTACTGTACTATACTTTACTATACTACTATACTATACTTAGTTTAATACTTAGTTACTTTACTATACTACTATACTATACTTAGTATAATACCTAGTTACTTTACTATACTACTATACTATACTTAGTTTAATACCTAGTTACTGTACTATACTTTACTATACTACTATACTATACTTAGTTTAATACCTAGTTACTGTACTATACTTTACTATACTACTATACTATACTTAGTTTAATACCTAGTTACTGTACTATACTTTACTATACTACTATACTATACTTAGTATAATACCTAGTTACTTTACTATACTTTACTATACTACTATACTATACTTAGTTTAATACCTAGTTACTGTACTATACTTTACTATACTACTATACTATACTTAGTTTAATACCTAGTTACTGTACTATACTTTACTATACTACTATACTATACTTAGTTTAATACCTAGTTACTTTACTATACTTTACTATACTACTATACTATACTTAGTTTAATACCTAGTTACTGTACTATACTTTACTATACTACTATACTATACTTAGTTTAATACCTAGTTACTGTACTATACTTTACTATACTACTATACTATACTTAGTTTAATACCTAGTTACTGTACTATACTTTACTATACTACTATACTATACTTAGTATAATACCTAGTTACTGTACTATACTTTACTATACTACTATACTATACTTAGTTTAATACCTAGTTACTGTACTATACTTTACTATACTACTATACTATACTTAGTTTAATACCTAGTTAATGTACTATACTTTACTATACTACTATACTATACTTAGTATAATACCTAGTTACTGTACTATACTTTACTATACTACTATACTATACTTAGTATAATACCTAGTTACTTTACTATACTACTATACTATACTTAGTTTAATACCTAGTTACTGTACTATACTTTACTATACTACTATACTATACTTAGTTTAATACCTAGTTACTGTACTATACTTTACTATACTACTATACTATACTTAGTTTAATCACTAGTACTGTACTATACTTTACTATAACTTACTATACTTAGTTTAATACCTAGTTACTGTACTATACTTTACTATACTACTATACTATACTTAGTTTAATACCTAGTTACTTTACTATACTACTATACTATACTTAGTTTAATACCTAGTTACTGTACTATACTTTACTATACTACTATACTATACTTAGTTTAATACCTAGTTACTTTACTATACTACTATACTATACTTAGTTTAATACCTAGTTACTGTACTATACTTTACTATACTACTATACTATACTTAGTTTAATACCTAGTTACTGTACTATACTTTACTATACTACTATACTATACTTAGTTTAATACCTAGTTACTTTACTATACTACTATACTATACTTAGTTTAATACCTAGTTACTGTACTATACTTTACTATACTACTATACTATACTTAGTTTAATACCTAGTTACTTTACTATACTACTATACTATACTTAGTTTAATACCTAGTTACTGTACTATACTTTACTATACTACTATACTATACTTAGTTTAATACCTAGTTACTGTACTATACTTTACTATACTACTATACTATACTTAGTTTAATACCTAGTTACTTTACTATACTACTATACTATACTTAGTTTAATACCTAGTTACTGTACTATACTTTACTATACTACTATACTATACTTAGTTTAATACCTAGTTACTTTACTATACTACTATACTATACTTAGTTTAATACCTAGTTACTGTACTATACTTTACTATACTACTATACTATACTTAGTTTAATACCTAGTTACTTTACTATACTACTATACTATACTTAGTTTAATACCTAGTTACTGTACTATACTTTACTATACTACTATACTATACTTAGTTTAATACCTAGTTACTGTACTATACTTTACTATACTACTATACTATACTTAGTATAATACCTAGTTACTTTACTATACTACTATACTATACTTAGTTTAATACGTAGTTACTTTACTATACTTTACTATACTACTATACTATACTTAGTTTAATACCTAGTTACTGTACTATACTTTACTATACTACTATACTATACTTAGTTTAATACGTAGTTACTTTACTATACTTTACTATACTACTATACTATACTTAGTTTAATACCTAGTTACTATACTATACTTTACTATACTACTATACTATACTTAGTTTAATACCTAGTTAATGTACTATACTTTACTATACTACTATACTATACTTAGTATAATACCTAGTTACTTTACTATACTACTATACTATACTTAGTTTAATACGTAGTTACTTTACTATACTTTACTATACTACTATACTATACTTAGTTTAATACCTAGTTACTGTACTATACTTTACTATACTACTATACTATACTTAGTATAATACCTAGTTACTTTACTATACTACTATACTATACTTAGTTTAATACCTAGTTACTGTACTATACTTTACTATACTACTATACTATACTTAGTTTAATACCTAGTTACTGTACTATACTTTACTATACTACTATACTATACTTAGTTTAATACCTAGTTACTGTACTATACTTTACTATACTACTATACTATACTTAGTTTAATACCTAGTTACTGTACTATACTTTACTATACTACTATACTATACTTAGTTTAATACCTAGTTACTTTACTATACTTTACTATACTACTATACTATACTTAGTTTAATACCTAGTTACTGTACTATACTACTATACTATACTTAGTTTAATACCTAGTTACTGTACTATACTACTATACTATACTTAGTTTAATACCTAGTTACTGTACTATACTTTACTATACTACTATACTATACTTAGTTTAATACCTAGTTACTGTACTATACTTTACTATACTACTATACTATACTTAGTTTAATACCTAGTTACTGTACTATACTACTATACTATACTTAGTTTAATACGTAGTTACTTTACTATACTTTACTATACTACTATACTATACTTAGTTTAATACCTAGTTACTGTACTATACTTTACTATACTACTATACTATACTTAGTATAATACCTAGTTACTGTACTATACTTTACTATACTACTATACTATACTTAGTATAATACCTAGTTACTGTACTATACTTTACTATACTACTATACTATACTTAGTTTAATACCTAGTTACTGTACTATACTTTACTATACTACTATACTATACTTAGTTTAATACTTAGTTACTTTACTATACTACTATACTATACTTAGTATAATACCTAGTTACTTTACTATACTACTATACTATACTTAGTTTAATACCTAGTTACTGTACTATACTTTACTATACTACTATACTATACTTAGTTTAATACCTAGTTACTGTACTATACTTTACTATACTACTATACTATACTTAGTTTAATACCTAGTTACTGTACTATACTTTACTATACTACTATACTATACTTAGTATAATACCTAGTTACTTTACTATACTTTACTATACTACTATACTATACTTAGTTTAATACCTAGTTACTGTACTATACTTTACTATACTACTATACTATACTTAGTATAATACCTAGTTACTGTACTATACTTTACTATACTACTATACTATACTTAGTATAATACCTAGTTACTGTACTATACTTTACTATACTACTATACTATACTTAGTTTAATACCTAGTTACTGTACTATACTTTACTATACTACTATACTATACTTAGTTTAATACTTAGTTACTTTACTATACTACTATACTATACTTAGTATAATACCTAGTTACTTTACTATACTACTATACTATACTTAGTTTAATACCTAGTTACTGTACTATACTTTACTATACTACTATACTATACTTAGTTTAATACCTAGTTACTGTACTATACTTTACTATACTACTATACTATACTTAGTTTAATACCTAGTTACTGTACTATACTTTACTATACTACTATACTATACTTAGTATAATACCTAGTTACTTTACTATACTTTACTATACTACTATACTATACTTAGTTTAATACCTAGTTACTGTACTATACTTTACTATACTACTATACTATACTTAGTTTAATACCTAGTTACTGTACTATACTTTACTATACTACTATACTATACTTAGTTTAATACCTAGTTACTTTACTATACTTTACTATACTACTATACTATACTTAGTTTAATACCTAGTTACTGTACTATACTTTACTATACTACTATACTATACTTAGTTTAATACCTAGTTACTGTACTATACTTTACTATACTACTATACTATACTTAGTTTAATACCTAGTTACTGTACTATACTTTACTATACTACTATACTATACTTAGTTTAATACCTAGTTACTTTACTATACTTTACTATACTACTATACTATACTTAGTTTAATACTTAGTTACTGTCATATACTTTACTATACTACTATACTATACTTAGTATAATACCTAGTTACTGTACTATACTTTACTATACTACTATACTATACTTAGTTTAATACCTAGTTAATGTACTATACTTTACTATACTACTATACTATACTTAGTATAATACCTAGTTACTTTACTATACTTTACTATACTACTATACTATACTTAGTTTAATACCTAGTTACTGTACTATACTTTACTATACTACTATACTATACTTAGTTTAATACCTAGTTACTGTACTATACTTTACTATACTACTATACTATACTTAGTTTAATACCTAGTTAATGTACTATACTTTACTATACTACTATACTATACTTAGTTTAATACCTAGTTACTGTACTATACTTTACTATACTACTATACTATACTTAGTTTAATACCTAGTTACTGTACTATACTTTACTATACTACTATACTATACTTAGTTTAATACCTAGTTAATGTACTATACTTTACTATACTACTATACTATACTTAGTTTAATACCTAGTTAATGTACTATACTTTACTATACTACTATACTATACTTAGTTTAATACCTAGTTACTGTACTATACTTTACTATACTACTATACTATACTTAGTTTAATACCTAGTTACTTTACTATACTTTACTATACTACTATACTATACTTAGTTTAATACTTAGTTACTGTCATATACTTTACTATACTACTATACTATACTTAGTATAATACCTAGTTACTGTACTATACTTTACTATACTACTATACTATACTTAGTTTAATACCTAGTTAATGTACTATACTTTACTATACTACTATACTATACTTAGTTTAATACCTAGTTACTGTACTATACTTTACTATACTACTATACTATACTTAGTTTAATACGTAGTTACTTTACTATACTTTACTATACTACTATACTATACTTAGTTTAATACCTAGTTACTGTACTATACTTTACTATACTACTATACTATACTTAGTTTAATACCTAGTTAATGTACTATACTTTACTATACTACTATACTATACTTAGTTTAATACCTAGTTACTGTACTATACTTTACTATACTACTATACTATACTTAGTATAATACCTAGTTACTTTACTATACTTTACTATACTACTATACTATACTTAGTTTAATACCTAGTTACTGTACTATACTTTACTATACTACTATACTATACTTAGTTTAATACCTAGTTACTGTACTATACTTTACTATACTACTATACTATACTTAGTTTAATACCTAGTTACTTTACTATACTTTACTATACTACTATACTATACTTAGTTTAATACTTAGTTACTGTCATATACTTTACTATACTACTATACTATACTTAGTATAATACCTAGTTACTGTACTATACTTTACTATACTACTATACTATACTTAGTTTAATACCTAGTTAATGTACTATACTTTACTATACTACTATACTATACTTAGTTTAATACCTAGTTACTGTACTATACTTTACTATACTACTATACTATACTTAGTATAATACCTAGTTACTTTACTATACTTTACTATACTACTATACTATACTTAGTTTAATACCTAGTTACTGTACTATACTTTACTATACTACTATACTATACTTAGTTTAATACCTAGTTACTGTACTATACTTTACTATACTACTATACTATACTTAGTTACTGTACTATACTTTACTATACTACTATACTATACTTAGTTTAATACCTAGTTACTGTACTATACTTTACTATACTACTATACTATACTTAGTTTAATACCTAGTTACTGTACTATACTTTACTATACTACTATACTATACTTAGTTTAATACCTAGTTACTGTACTATACTTTACTATACTACTATACTATACTTAGTTACTGTACTATACTTTACTATACTACTATACTATACTTAGTTTAATACCTAGTTACTGTACTATACTTTACTATACTACTATACTATACTTAGTTTAATACCTAGTTACTGTACTATACTTTACTATACTACTATACTATACTTAGTTTAATACCTAGTTACTGTACTATACTTTACTATACTACTATACTATACTTAGTTTAATACCTAGTTACTGTACTATACTTTACTATACTACTATACTATACTTAGTTTAATACCTAGTTACTGTACTATACTTTACTATACTACTATACTATACTTAGTTTAATACCTAGTTACTTTACTATACTTTACTATACTACTATACTATACTTAGTTTAATACTTAGTTACTGTCATATACTTTACTATACTACTATACTATACTTAGTTTAATACCTAGTTACTGTACTATACTTTACTATACTACTATACTATACTTAGTTTATTACGTAGTTACTTTACTATACTTTACTATACTACTATACTATACGTAGTTTAATACTTAGTTACTTTACTATACTTTACTATACTACTATACTATACTTAGTTTAATACTTAGTTACTGTACTATACTTTACTATACTACTATACTATACGTAGTTTAATACTTAGTTACTTTACTATACTTTACTATACTACTATACTATACTTAGTTTAATACCTAGTTAATGTACTATACTTTACTATACTACTATACTATACTTAGTTTAATACCTAGTAATGTACTATACTTTACTATACTACTATACTATACTTAGTTTAATACTTAGTTAATGTACTATACTTTACTATACTACTATACTATACTTAGTTTAATACCTAGTTACTGTACTATACTTTACTATACTACTATACTATACTTAGTTTAATACGTAGTTACTTTACTATACTGCTATACTATACTTAGTTTAATACTTAGTTACTGTACTGTCCTAATCCAGACAACAGTCCTGTCAAAACTTGACTATTGTAACTCTCTCCTTACTGGCCTACCGGCATGTGCACTGAAGCCTCTCCAACTGATCCAAAATGCCGCAGCTCGCTTGGTCTTCAACCAGCCAAAATTCTCACATGTCTCCCCCCTGCTCCGCTCCCTGCACTGGCTCCCGGTCGCTGCCCGCACAGAATACAAAACTCTGATGTTGGCATTTAAAGCAACCAAAGGTATGGCTCCCCCATATCTTGCCAGCATGATTGAATCCTACAAACCCTCCCGCGCACTCAGATCAGCCAACGCAGGGAAGCTGGAAGTACCCTCACTAAAAACGCCGGGACAACGCTCCACACGTCCCAAACTCTTCTCCCTTCTGGCCCCAAAACTGTGGAATGCACTTCCCGTTGCAATCAGAACTGCAGCATCACTCCCAATCTTCCGCCGTAGTCTGAAAACCCACCTTTTCAGACTCCATCATGGCCCATAGCACTTACCCTACCCCCTTAGACAGCACTTCTTAGACTTTTATAGCATTTGAAACAGACTTATAGCATGTCATGTAGACAGCACAATAAGTGCATTGTATGTAGTCATAGCACTTCATAGTATATATGTACAGCATAGTATAGCATATATGTGTAGTTTATATGTATAGTGTCATTATATAGATATGTTCTAGTTATAGTTTATATGTATAGTGTCATTATATAGATATGTTCTAGTCACGGTCTTAGCTTACGCATGTTTCGCGATAAATGCATTTTTTTACATATGTGATGTATTCCCATGCTTTTTGTTCTTGCCTATTGTAAATCGCTCTGGATTAAGAGCGTCTGCTAAATGCCTAAATTGTAAATTGTAAATTGTACTATACTTTACTATACTACTATACTATACTTAGTTTAATACTTAGTTACTGTACTATACTTTACTATACTACTATACTATACTTAGTATAATACCTAGTTACTTTACTATACTTTACTATACTACTATACTATACTTAGTTTAATACCTAGTTACTGTACTATACTTTACTATACTACTATACTATACTTAGTTTAATACCTAGTTACTGTACTATACTTTACTATACTACTATACTATACTTAGTTTAATACGTAGTTACTTTACTATACTTTACTATACTACTATACTATACTTAGTTTAATACCTAGTTACTGTACTATACTTTACTATACTACTATACTATACTTAGTTTAATACCTAGTTACTGTACTATACTTTACTATACTACTATACTATACTTAGTTTAATACCTAGTTACTGTACTATGCTTTACTATACTACTATACTATACTTAGTTTAATACTTAGTTACTGTACTATACTTTACTATACTACTATACTATACTTAGTTTAATACTTAGTTACTGTACTATACTTTACTATACTACTATACTATACTTAGTTTAATACTTAGTTACTGTACTATACTTTACTATACTACTATACTATACTTAGTTTAATACTTAGTTACTGTACTATACTTTACTATACTACTATACTATACTTAGTTTAATACCTAGTTACTGTACTATACTTTACTATACTACTATACTATACTTAGTTTAATACGTAGTTACTTTACTATACTTTACTATACTACTATACTATACTTAGTTTAATACCTAGTTACTTTACTATACTTTACTATACTACTATACTATACGTAGTTTAATACCTAGTTAATGTACTATACTTTACTATACTACTATACTATACTTAGTTTAATACCTAGTTAATGTACTATACTTTACTATACTACTATACTATACTTAGTATAATACCTAGTTACTTTACTATACTACTATACTATACGTAGTTTAATACCTAGTTACTGTACTATACTTTACTATACTACTATACTATACTTAGTTTAATACCTAGTTACTGTACTATACTTTACTATACTACTATACTATACTTAGTTTAATACCTAGTTACTTTACTATACTTTACTATACTACTATACTATACTTAGTTTATTACCTAGTTAATGTACTATACTTTACTATACTACTATACTATACTTAGTTTATTACCTAGTTAATGTACTATACTTTACTATACTACTATACTATACTTAGTGTAATACCTAGTTACTTTACTATACTTTACTATACTACTATACTATACTTAGTTTAATACTTAGTTACTTTCCACCACACCTCTGCCATGCACCAGGGTGGTCCATACAGCTCTGATGCACCAGGGTGGTCTATACAGCTCTGATGCACCAGGGTGGTCCATACAGCTCTGATGCACCAGGGTGGTCCATACAGCTCTGATGCACCAGGGTGGTCCATACAGCTCTGTGCTGCCATGCACCAGGGTGGTCCATACAGCTCTGATGCACCAGGGTGGTCCATACAGCTCTGATGCACCAGGGTGGTCCATACAGCTCTGTGCTGCCATGCACCAGGGTGGTCCATACAGCTCTGATGCACCAGGGTGGTCCATACAGCTCTGATGCACCAGGGTGGTCCATACAGCTCTGATGCACCAGGGTGGTCCATACAGCTCTGATGCACCAGGGTGGTCCATACAGCTCTGATGCACCAGGGTGGTCCATACAGCTCTGATGCACCAGGGTGGTCCATACAGCTCTGATGCACCAGGGTTGTCCCTACAGCTCTGATGCACCAGGGTTGTCCCTACAGCTCTGTGCTGCCCTGCTCCAGGGTTGTTTGGATCGTCTCTAGAATAGTTTCCATTTAGTTTCAGTCACGTTTTAGTCACCTGGAATGTTTTAGTGTTTAGTCTAGTTTTAGTCGACTAAATGTAATACGATTTTAGTCGACTAAATCTACGGTTGATTTAGTAGACTAAAATGTGTTTTGGCGGGCCTTGATGCCGTCGTAATGACTGTTTTTACACCTGCTTAAAATAGCCGATCTAGTGAGCTTGTAGATCTGCTATTCCCAGCATGCAACAAAGTGTAAAATGACTTATACTGGATCTCTTGTCCACTAGTCCCTTCCTAACATTTTAGTCTAGTTTTTAGCTGTTGACGAAATTCTCAATACATTTAGTCTTAGTTATAGTTGACGAAAACAACACTGTCATACACACTTATGTTACTGCTAGAAAACAGTACTCCCTGTAGTGTTCCAGAGATGCGTGCGTGCGTGCGTGCGTGCGTGCGTGCGTGCGTGCGTGCGTGCGTGTGTGCGTGCGTGCCGTCCTGCATGGGCATGACGTTAAACTGCCCTGATGTATGGATGTCCCGATCACGTTTTTTTTGCTCCCTATCCCATTTGATTTTGAGTATCTGCCAATACCGAGTTTTTCCCCCAGGCTTTCATTTATTTGGCTTTCATTTTTTGAGCCAGGCGAAATAAAAGCCTGGGTACCGAGGCTAATGTAAGG
>NW_027638061.1:0-10290 GCF_951216825.1 Electrona antarctica | reverse complement strand
AAGTCAGAATGTTTTTTTTTTCCCTTTCCCTTATACTTCCATCAGGTTCTGCATCAACAAAGCAATTTGTTTCCCCAGAGTGTGCTAATTTCTAGATTTCACAGTGCCAGGTGCTACGGCTGCAGTCATTACATTCAAATCAGCAAAAACCTTAACCACTGCGCTTATCCAACGCCCGCCGAAGCGGCCCTCTCTGATTTGAGAGAGAGAGAGAGGAGAGAGAGAGAGAGAGAGAGGAGAGAGAGAGGAGATAGACAGAGAGAGAGAGAGACAGAGAGAGAGAGAGACAGAGAGAGAGAGAGAGAGTTCCTAAGTGCACATTCCCTTATTTGTGCACCTCCTGAAGAAAAACAAATATGCAAAAGAAAATGATTTAAGCTGTTGGGTGGAAACATCATATGTCCAAACTCCAAAACATTTATTTTTTACAGTATTTATATTTAAAAATATATAGTAGATCTACATGATCGAGACACGTTGCATATAGCGATGCGCCTTAGCTTGTAGATCTGCTATTTTTGCTATAGGTCTACTATAATGAAAAACAATAAAATAAAAAATACATGCAAGTTAAAATAGTTACAATATGGAGATAAGAGGTTTCCACCTGACAGGAGGTGATAGCCGAACCTGTTTGACAGACAGCTCTCCTGATTCCATGGTCTCAACTGAATATCTCTCTCTCTCTCTCTCTCTCTTTTATATCTCTGCCTCTCACACGACAAAGATCTTTGTCGTTTGATACAAGCATTTTGCATTAACAATTAACTATGCATGACTACAGCAGCCCCTGTGATTTGAGAGGGGTTCGCCTATAAAGAAGGGAAAAGGGGCTTTAATGTTGTTGCAACATTAAAGCGCATATACGTAGGATCCATGGGGGTGGGAAGTGCTAAAAGGTGGGCGCACTGCTATAGTGACCCTTGGGCCATGGTTGTGAGAAAACGTGCGCTAAAACACAGCTTTGCACGCACGCCGCTTTTTACAATAGTGCAAACATTCCCCCCTAACACTGTCTCGACCATGAGGTCAGACAGAGAACACAGTTGCCGTGGATGTCGTCGGGCAGAAACCCTGTATGTGCACATTTCACCTTGTTATGCTTTTATACTTTTATACTTTCACATGATGAATGCCCTATTGCAGCAAGGCCGCGTCGTCTGTCGAGGTGCAGGGGACTGTTCTTTTCATCGGCCCACGCGCTGCACACGTGTGCATGTGCGTGCGCAAGGTTTTAATTAATTAGAAATGGAGTCAAACAAAGTTGTGACTCAGATCAGTGCATTTTCAAACGTTTTCGTGTCAAGGACCCCCCACATATGTATTTCACCAAGGACCCCTACCTGAAAATATTTTTTGCCAGGGGACCCCCCACCCCCAGAAAAGAACGTTTTGCGTTAAAAAAAAAGCATATTTCATATCTGCTATTTTATATATTCAAAGTGGTTAAAATAATAAGATCATGTACTGTTATTATCCCCATTGTGCTTTGAAAACATGACACATTGTGGTTATAGGCTGTTATATATTGTATTCCAACATATCAGCTGTTAAATATCCAATAAAACACACATTAATTGAACGAAGACAATAAAGGGACAATCAGCCCAATTGGCAAATATTGCATTTAACCTTCAAATGGTCGATTTTATTGATATTTGAAGCATGCGTTTTCAAGCAAGCAGGTTATAGTTAATTGCATTTTTGTTAATGTCAGTGCTTATTGTCTGACGAGTGCCTGATATTTTTACAGTGCTGTGTGTATAAAGATGTGTTGAGCTATATTTAGAGCTGTGAGAGTATGTGTGGCAACATGCACATGTGTGTAAAGCTAGGCTAATTAAATCAATCAGCTGCACACGTTACCAAGGAATACGCTAGAACAGACAGACAGAGCTGTCTGTCTGTCTGTCTGTCTGTCTGTCTGTCTGTCTGTCTGTCTGTCTGTCTGTCTGTCTGTCTGTCTGTCTGTCTGTCTGTCTGTCTGTCTGTCTGTCTGTCTGTCCGTCCGTCCGTCCGTCCGTCCGTCCGTCCGTCCGTCCGTCCGTCCGTCCGTCCGTCCGTCCGTCCGTCCGTCCGTCCGTCCGTCCGTCCGTCCGTCCGTCCGTCCGTCCGTCCGTCCGTCCGTCCGTCCGTCCGTCCGTCCGTCCGTCCGTCCGTCCGTCCGTCCGTCTATCTATCTATCTGGAACTCCATCCCTGATGATGTCGCGGGATGTCACGAGGCATGACCATGCATATATATCAGCATGCCTGGGGTGACCAACCAACCGAACAAACAACACACTGACGGGAAACGCACAATTTCATAGTAAATGAGACCTGCGTTATAGCAATAATAATAACAATAACATATTTTACTTTTGAAGTTATATAATTTCACTAGCAGTTCATTTATTCCAACTCATTATCCACATCATGAAAAGTAACGACACACCCGCACCCCACCGCCTGCTCGCCGGCCCACCCACCCCGACCGCCCCGACCGCCCGCCCGCCCACCCAAACCGCCCAAAATAAAACTAAGTAATTTATTTTACGGAAAATCCACACTTGATAAATTATTTAAGGCAACTGGGACTGAGCTACATTGTGTTATCATCATATCAGGGCAAACAAAGGCTTTCTTGCCTTGGTTTGCTGAAGGCGGGAGTTGTGTACGGTTCTTGGGAGCCCGGGCGCGCTTGATGTTAAAAAAAAGGAGACGCTCCCCCGCACGCCGCTTTACGCCACAGTAATTGGAAAGTTCCCCCCGCCGTATATATATATATATATACCGCCGAAGATGCAACTGTTATTCAAATAGCGGGCTTTGTTGCCCTTGTTTACAGGCATGATAATTGGGGTACTGACACTTCACCAATGGACCCCATGCTTTATGAACTCTCCTTCTCTCTCTCTCTCTCTCTCTCTCTCTCTCTCTCTCTCTCTCTCTCTCTCTCCCTCTCTCTCTCTCTCTCTCTCTCTCTCTCTCTCTCTCTCTCTCCCTCTCTCTCTCTCTCTCTCTCTCTCTCTCTTTCTCTTGCATGCACGCACGCACGCACGCACGCACGCACGCACGCACGCACGCACGCACGCACGCACAGTGCGTTTACTAAGACGAATTTGTGGACTGGTCTACTTCCTGGAGCCCCCGACCATCAGCGGGCATTATCACAGGGATGTTCTGTAGGCCAATCAGAGGCAATTCATGTAAATTATTCTTTCTCATGCCAATAAAGCTCCTTTAGATTGAATTCATAAGTCCCGGAAAAGACGCACTGTGATTGGCCAGTAGTTTGCCTTCTGCACTTCCGCTTGACTTCCGCCTTACGCTGGAGACACATGTCTCCATCCTGTAGCGGCCAATGAGGCATCTATTTTTTTAATATCTATCCAACAACCAGTCTGGGCATGTCCCAGTCTGGACATGTCCCAGTCTGGACCGTCCCAGTCTGGACCGTCCCAGTCTGGGGATGTCCCAGTCTGGGCATGTCCCAGTCTGGACCGTCCCAGTCTGGACCGTCCCAGTCTGGGCATGACCGAGTCTGGACCGTCCCAGTCTGGACATGTCCCAGTCTGGGCATGTCCCAGTCTGGACATGTCCCAGTCTGGGCATGTCCCAGTCTGGACCGTCCCAGTCTGGACCGTCCCAGTCTGGACCGTCCCAGTCTGGGCATGTCCCAGTCTGGACCGTCCCAGTCTGGACCGTCCCAGTCTGGGCATGTCCCAGTCTGGGCATGTCCCAGTCTGGACCGTCCCAGTCTGGACCGTCCCAGTCTGGACCGTCCCAGTCTGGGCATGTCCCAGTCTGGACCGTCCCAGTCTGGGCATGTCCCAGTCTGGGCATGTCCCAGTCTGGGCATGTCCCAGTCTGGACCGTCCCAGTCTGGACCGTCCCAGTCTGGACATGTCCCAGTCTGGGGATGTCCCAGTCTGGGGATGTCCCAGTCTGGACCGTCCCAGTCTGGACCGTCCCAGTCTGGGGATGTCCCAGTCTGGACTGTCCCAGTCTGGGGATGTCCCAGTCTGGACCGTCCCAGTCTGTACATGTCCCAGTCTGGGGATGTCCCAGTCTGTACATGTCCCAGTCTGGGGATGTCCCAGTCTGGACCGTCCCAGTCTGGACCGTCCCAGTCTGGACCGTCCCAGTCTGTACATGTCCCAGTCTGGGGATGTCCCAGTCTGGACCGTCCCAGTCTGTACATGTCCCAGTCTGGGGATGTCCCAGTCTGGACCGTCCCAGTCTGGACATGTCCCAGTCTGGACCGTCCCAGTCTGGGCATGTCCCAGTCTGGACCGTCCCAGTCTGGGCATGTCCCAGTCTGGGCATGTCCCAGTCTGGACCGTCCCAGTCTGGACCGTCCCAGTCTGGGGATGTCCCAGTCGGGACCGTCCCAGTCTGGGCATGTCCTAGTCTGGACCGTCCCAGTCTGGGGATGTCCCAGTCTGGGGATGTCCCAGTCTGGACCCTCCCAGTCTGGACCGTCCCAGTCTGGGGATGTCCCAGTCTGGGGATGTCCCAGTCTGGGGATGTCCCAGTCTGGACCATCCCAGTCTGGACCGTCCCAGTCTGGACCGTCCCAGTCTGTACATGTCCCAGTCTGGGCATGTCCCAGTCTGGGGATGTCCCAGTCTGGACCGTCCCAGTCTGGGGATGTCCCAGTCTGGACCGTCCCAGTCTGGACCGTCCCAGTCTGGACCGTCCCAGTCAGGGCATGTCCCAGTCTGGGTATGTCCCAGTCTGGACATGTCCCAGTCTGGACATGTCCTAGTCTGGATCGTCCCAGTCTGGACCGTCCCAGTCTGGGCATGTCCCAGTCTGGACCGTCCCAGTCTGTACATGTCCCAGTCTGGGCATGTCCCAGTCTGGACCGTCCCAGTCTGTACATGTCCCAGTCTGGGCATGTCCCAGTCTGGGCATGTCCCAGTCTGGACCGTCCCAGTCTGTACATGTCCCAGTCTGGGCATGTCCCAGTCTGGACCGTCCCAGTCTGTACATGTCCTAGTCTGGGGATGTCCCAGTCTGGACCGTCCCAGTCTGGGCATGTCCCAGTCTGGACATGTCCCAGTCTGGACATGTCCCAGTCTGGACCGTCCCAGTCTGGACCGTCCCAGTCTGGGCATGTCCCAGTCTGGGGATGTCCCAGTCTGGGGATGTCCCAGTCTGGACCGTCCCAGTCTGGGGATGTCCCAGTCTGGGGATGTCCCAGTCTGGGCATGTCCCAGTCTGGGGATGTCCCAGTCTGGACATGTCCCAGTCTGGACCGTCCCAGTCTGGACATGTCCCAGTCTGGACCGTGCCAGTCTGGGCATGTCCCAATCTTGACCGTCCCAGTCTGGACCGTCCCAGTCTGGGGATGTCCCAGTCGGGACCGTCCCAGTCTGGGGATGTCCCAGTCTGGACCCTCCCAGTCTGGACCGTCTCAGTCTGGGGATGTCCCAGTCTGGGGATGTCCCAGTCTGGACCGTCCCAGTCTGGACCGTCCCAGTCTGGGGATGTCCCAGTCTGGGGATGTCCCAGTCTGGACCCTCCCAGTCTGCACCGTCCCAGTCTGGGGATGTCCCAGTCTGGACCGTCCCAGTCTGGGGATGTCCCAGTCTGGGGATGTCCCAGTCTGGACCCTCCCAGTCTGGACCGTCCCAGTCTGGGGATGTCCCAGTCTGGGACCGTCCCAGTCTGGGGATGTCCCAGTCTGGGCATGTCCCAGTCTGGGCATGTCCCAGTCTGGACCGTCAGAGGGAACAAAGTTCCCAGTCCACTTCCACATTGCCGCCTTATGTCAAAGCGCTCTCCGTAGCATTGTATTTGCACGCACACATATGCACACACTTTGTTGTTGGCTTTTCTGCCTTTATTGATATATATACAAGTATAGATTGAAAGGAAAGAGGGAGAGAGAGAAGGGGGGGAGACATGCAGCAAAGGTCATCATGAACGGGACTCGAACACGTGGCGCGCTGTCAGGCCACAGCCTATATTATGTGGCATGCGCCTGGACCACTAACTAAGCCAGCGGGCGCCACACACGCACACACTTACTATTGGCTCCCTGAAGCGTTACGGTATAGGCGAGATACAGGTTTGGAGAAAACCATTGTACTGTGAAAATATCGGGGAACAAACAGCAACAAATTATAAATTGATTTTGATTTTCTAGGTGATAATGCAATTTATAAAGTGTAAAGGGTATTCTTCTAGTGATAAATGTGCACCCAAAAACACCCAACATCTGTTGCTTATTTGTTAAAAAAAATGTATTTTATTGAATATATAGTCTAGTTTGGGCATTCATTTATGAAAAAGCATACAAAGTTGAACTATGGAAGTATGGATATCTGAGGTTTCTTCCCTGACAGCAACGTTGTACGTGTTTGAATGCATAATTAATTAATTCACGGTAATGAAAATGGATACTTCATAATTATACACTTTCAATGTATTTATTTTCTAAACAAAGTTGTGAAAACTAAGTTGCGTTGCCTAACTTGCCCTTTTTTCCCAGGTTGACTGACAGGTGTGAAGGGAACAATGTGAAACTAATGCGAAACAAAATACATTTTCGTATAAATTAAATGCAATTGTAGTACCTCTCCCCCGCGGAGTTGAACAATGTCAAAGCGAGGAAGCAAGTGTGTGTGTGTGTGTGTGTGTGTGTGTGTGTGTGTGTGTGTGTGTGTCTTTGTGTGTGCGTGTGCGTGTGCGTGTGCGTGTGCGTGTGTGTGTGTGTGTGCGTGTGTGTGTGTGATGGTGTTTCTGCTACAATATACCGTGTGCAATTATGCTGTACAAAAGGAGGTTAGGCTGTGTGTAGAAGATTCTCTCTCTCTCTCTCTTGCACGCACGCACGCACGCACGCACGCACGCACGCACGCACGCACACTCCTGCGGCAGTCAGTCAGTTGAACCACACCAGGTGGCCCCACCCCGACAGTGGGCGGGCAAGCAGGGTAGGATGCCAAACAGGAAACAGGAAGCGTGGGGAGTGTCTATACACGCACACAAACACGCACGCTGTCCCAAATAACGTGTTCCCTGTAAACAAAAGTTCCGCCATATCGCTGTCGGGTGGAAACCTTGTATGTCCGAAACCGATCCTGTTTTTGGTATTATTAAAAAAAAACAATAATAATAATAATACAAACATTTTGAAATAGTGATAATAGCCGATAGGAGCATAGCGGCTCGGCTATTTTCACTGCCTCTGTGCGACATTTTGTGCGACGAAGAAGCGCGTCGATTCTCGAAGAAAAAAGTTGAAATATGGGAGATAGGAGGTTTCTTCCCCGAAAGAGCGACGCTATGCTATGATAGCACAAGGTGTCACTTTATGAAAGCCAGCCGCTCTCTCTCTCTCTCTCTCTGCGGGATACGCCGGCAGCCGATGAAAGGTCGGCACAAAACGTGGGTTCACACACCGCGGCCCTGTTCCTTGTCTTCTCGCTAACTCCCCCCCCCCCCCCCCCCCCCGCTATACCCTGCCTCCTCTTGTCTTCCTCACGGCCCGTTTGAAGTCGACGACAGTCTCGCCTTCAAGGCTCCGAGCCGAGCGTCGTGTGCCTGAGCACAGTACAGGGACGACCCAGATAGCATTGCATACGCGCGTGTGTGCGTGTGTGCGTGCGTGCGTGCGTGCGTGCGTGCGTGCGTGCGTGCGTGCGTGCGTGCGTGCCGCCACCTCCTAAAGTGAAGTCTTGTTTGGGAAAAAAATGGAATAAAAAAGTATGCCCCAGCTCGTCCCAAAGACATTTGGCTGTCAATAGCACTTGTCACCTGGCAAGAGAGCCACCCTGTCACTTACGGGCAGAGATTTCCTGAAACATGTTTTAACATTTTAAATAAATATAAATCCACAGATATATATTCTTTAAGAAAGAAAAATGTTTTAAAATCTTCTAATTCATGGGTTTCAAATGTAGTCCTATATACACCTACCATCTTGCGGGACCAACACAGGTGTTTCAAATTGTCTGAACAGTCTGATTGGCGTATAGGACTAATTAATTCGTTTGCAACACCTGTTTTGTCCTCAACATGGCAGGATGTATATAGGACTACGTTTGAAACACATGAATATATTCAAAGATGATCACTTAATGTTCAATTAGGTTAAAATGGTCGAAATAGCAGATAATACTGAGGAGAACTTCCTCAGAATGCCAAAATTCTATACGGAAGTTTCTCAGCAGATACAAAAAAACTGCAGATCTACAAGCTCACGCCTCGCAGCGCGATCTGCTATTTTCGGCAAAGAGTGTAGAGGGAAAAACAGAGCATGCAGACCAAGTAGGCCTACAGAGTGAAAGGTCATGAGTTTACTAATACTATTGTCCAACATGACAGTGTTGTATGTATAGCAAGTCTATGAAGCTATCCATGAAATCTATTAAAACGTTTACAATAATCTGCAATTGTATATATATACAGCATGTATACTATAGTGCGGGGTAGCGCTCACTTTCTCTCTCGGCTATAGGGCGGTCCTTGGCCTGAAAAAGGTTGGCGATAGTGTTGTTTTCGTCGACTAAAACGAAGATGAAAATTGTTCGTCGACACTGACGAAAACTACATGGAAACTAAATGAAAACTAAGCTATGAGGACTAAACTATAAGACTAAATATACTGACAATTTTGTCAACAAATAACAAGTAGACTAAAATGTTAGGAAGTGGACAAGAGATCCAGTATAGTTCATTTTACACTTGTATTGCATCAACTGTAGATTTAGTCGACTAAAATCGGATGATATTTAGTCGACTAAAACTAGACTAACACTAAAACATTCCAGGTGTCTAAAACGTGACTGAAGCTAAATGAAAACTATTCAAGAGACTATATGACTAAAACTAAAATCAAATTATACTGCCAAAAACAACACTGTTTGGCGACACCTGGTCTAAACGATGACACAATTGGCCTGTGTTCGGGGGAGGGTAAATATCACCTTTGGAGGGTGATATTTGTCACTGCAGGTATTCCCACGTGCTGGGGGCGGAGCCTGTCAGCGGGGAGTGTTGGGCGGGAGGAGTATATAGACGGAGGCTGTAGTCTATGTCCTCCCAGTAGGCACTCCTTACTGGCAGGTGAGGTGAGTCAGTATATAGGATACCACAGTAGTGACAACACACACACACACACACACACACACACACACACACACACACACACACACACACACACACACACACACACACACACACACACACACACACACACACACACACACACACAAGCATTCCTTTGTCCCCCCTCCTTCTGTTTAACCTAGAACTGGCGGTCTAGAACTTTGGGTCATGTGATCAGTGACATCACAAATATGTACTTTATGGCTTGCAGAGTAGCATCATACCAAAAGCCTATACACGGCTTGTGATTGGCCAGTCGCTGTGATTGACAGCCTAAACCTAACCCTAACCTCAGTGAAACTATATCTAAACCTAACCATAACCGTAACCTCAGTAAACTTAACTGGTTATATAAGCACAACCCGTGTTGGATTTAGTATGTCGCTGCAGAGTATATCTTTGTGATGTCACTGATCACATGACCCCAAGTTCTAGACCTTCAGTTGTTGGCTAAACAGTTGTTGCAGGCACAACAATCCAAAGGTATATTAATGACATAGTTCAATGTTGAAAATGAGTGGTTTTTCCCCCAACCTTGAAGAAGGTTGCGGCAGTCAAATTGTGGGCCAGATATGTTTGCTATTTTTTTTTGCCATAATAGTTTACGTCGTCACGGTCGACGGCCTTTCACGGATGTTTCAATTCACGTGCAGTGCATGCATGGTTGTCTGAGGAACACAGACGAATTAGCACAGCCAGCGCGCTCCAGGTGTCACTGTGAAGGATCATGGCTCCGTTCTCCATTAAAGTAGAGGAATCCTCCCTCCCCATTTAGCCGCCTGTCTCTCTCTCCTCCAGCCCCCCCCCCCCCCCCCCCCCCCCTTTCTGTCTTTCTTTACGCCTCAGCTGTCGCCTCTCGCCATCTTTCATGACGTATGTCGCTGCTTTGTTTCCCCCGTGCGTAATGTAATGCACTCCATTGTTGTTGTTGTTTTTGTCAGGGAGGGCTGCGAATGTAAATTAGCATCTTTGCTAAATCCGTTATATTTACATTGCATTGATATATATAGTCAGTGGTGGAAACTACGAAAGTACTGTATACTTGAGTACAATTTTGAGGTATTTTTACTTTTCTTGAGTATTTCCAATTTCCAATACTTCTAATCCACGACATCTGTACTCCACTAAATTTATTTGAAAACTTCAGTTAGTTAGTTCATTTGATTATTATATATAAAAAAAAACA
>NW_027638062.1:0-14416 GCF_951216825.1 Electrona antarctica | reverse complement strand
AATTACGTGTGTATCCTCAGAGGAGGTGCAATGCTTGCAGATAGTAGTGCAGCAGCAGCAGCAGGGAAGAAATGAGAAAGTTGCTTTTTTGGAAGGGACTTCATTTGCATAGACACAGAGTCATGTTCTACCTTTTCCTGTCTTCTAACTTGTCAAATGTAGGCACGGCGTAAGAATATCCGTCAGTGCAGTTCAGATTGTCTTGTATTACCTCCAGGGTACGGGGAGTCGACACGCTCTCAAGGGGATGCGGATAGCTTTGATTACCCAGCTCCAAAAAAGTTGTAACATTTTCTAAAATTGCCCCCCGTATGTATCACACACCGACACACGTGCGCACGTACGCACACACATGCGCGCGCACACGCACACACACCCCTCCTACCTTGTGTGGGGGGCACATTTTAGTCATGCTACACAAACAGCTGCATTTAGTCGTGACTTGTGACTCGAGTTAATTTGAGCGGGTTTTGTTTTTGGATAGCTAATTTGCCCTTTTTTTGTGACGGTGGTATTTCCAGCGCTGTGATGAGTCCATATCATTGCTCAATTTCACGCAGACCTGAAGTTAATTGTCACGGTTTCGTGCGCATGCATCAATGTGCTTCGCCTTCAGTGGACGCTACATTATGTCATTACGAGCACAATGTCATATTGTCGTTGTCGAGTGGAAACCTTGTATGTAAAAAAAAAAAACGGTTCCTTTTTTATTGTCGTTTTAACCCATTTTGTGTTAGCATTATGTTATGCTTTAGCTATTTTTGAAAAATCGAAGAACGACTGACATAGAAACAGCTTTTTCAGAAAACTGTCAGGATGTAGAAGACATTTTTTTAATCTGATCTCAGGTCAAAATGGGTTAAAACCTATTTCTAATAACCCTCACAGAGCTTCTAGAGCTGCTGTTTTATGTTCTAGTACAGTGGTTTTCAAACATTTCTGGTTCAGGTCACCCCTGTAAATAACTTTTCTTCCACGGCATCCCTGAATTACATTATATAGCAAAAAAAGAAAAAGGTGCTCGATGGAGGTGCAAAAAAAGTTGAACCCATTTTAGACCTGACGTCGAAATGGAAAAAAAGGCTTCTGAAAGAATATTTTATTCAAAGATTTGTGCCGCATTTTTACGATTTTTCAAAAATAGCAGACCTACAAGCTCGTAGCGCGCCACTCGGTGGCGCGCTACGAGCTTGTAGATCTGCTATTTTTCAATAGCAGTATAATAATAAAAGTATAACATAATGCTTAGTTAAAACACCAAAAGGGGTTCCCGCCCCAACAAAGTTTAAAAGTAGGCGGGTGCTTCAAAGATCAGTGGGACTAAAATACTGAAGAAAATGCGGCAGGTATATATATGGCATAGTCGAAACAAACTTTTTAAACCTTTCTAATAAAGTACCTTGATTTTATATCCACCCTCTCCTCATTTCTACACCTTTTTGAGTGCTTGGTTCGCCGCTTTTTCTACATTATATAGCACCTTATGTCATATTACAGTACGCAAATATGGTACAGTACAAAATATTTACCCCTAAGATACAGTATGTATCATGAGGAAAACGTATAATATAATAAGAATATCAGCTGCCATTAGGACATATTACAAATAATTGATATACTTGGCATTAAACGAATGAAACCCCAGCATTAAACTAATTATACCCGATCTACAAAGTCATGTTGTGACGCGCTGTGAGCTTGTAGATCTGATATATTCGGTGAAGAGACTTGGCGTACTGTAGACTGAAAAAGGAATGCACCAGATAAATAAATGCGAGTGACATCGACACATTCAAAATATCATCAAAGTATTCGGATGCATCACCCCTGGACTTGCGACAAGGCACCCTAGGGTGCTATACGGCATCCACTTTGAGAAACCCTGCTAGTATGAGGAAGTAAGAGGATTTAACCCATTTTGGGCGGGAACCCCTTTTGGTGTTTTAAACATTATGTTATAATTTAGCTATTGAAAAATAGCAGATCTACAAGCTCATAGCGCGCCACCGAGTGGCGCGCTACGAGCTTGTAGGTCTGCTATTTTTGAAAAATTGTGAAAATATTTATTTCAGAAATAAGGATTTAGAAGATTTAAAAAAAAATTGAGGTCAGGCCTGGGTTAAACACGGAAAAAAACACGTATTGGTTTGAAATATGGATATATGAGGTTTCTGGCCGACAGGGACAATATCCTCTTGCACTGAAATATCACCCTTGCACTTTGGAGAGGGTGGGAGGAGGAAGTTGCAATCAATTATATTGGCAAATTTGATATTTACAAAGTTCATCCAGATGCCATGGACACAGCTACTCTAAGACTATGGCCATGGTTTCTTAATACCATGGATGGAGATGATGATTGAAACGGAAAGTTCAACACATTCCCCAGGAAAGCACAATTCAACTACTATAGATTCCATTTATACTTCATAGTACATCGTAAATATGTGGCAAGAAACCTCGTATCTCCAAATTTCAACTTTTTTATGTTGTTTGTTTTGTTTTTGTTTTTGTCTAAATGAATGCCCTCCTTTGTGGTACAACAGTGTTGCATAAAAGTAGTAAAAGTAGCCGATCTACAAGCTCACAACAAGTCACAACGCACGCATTAGATCGGCCATTTCCGCTATTACTGAAGTGATCAATATGACCCGATGAAAAGTATTTACAAGAGCTTGTGATAAATTACATGTATATACTGTATGTATATAAAAAGAAAACGTAACAGTGTTGGACATACAAGGTTTCTTTCCACCCGACAGAGACAATATTCCAGTTTGTCGTAAGTGGAACAGCAGTTATTGAAATGAGCCTTGCAGCTCCTTGGCATTCATTGATTAGCTGGCTCAGCCAGCCTGCGGTCTGCCCCCAGGCCCCGTTCGGTGCATGTGTGTGTGTGCTATTAGTGTATGCGCGACGGACGGCACGCATACACTAATACCACACACATGCACCGTACATGCACCCAAGTACGCATGTATGCATGAGCAATGCATCCATTCATGCCAGCTCATCATCCACTAGGGTCGGGGCGATGACTTCAAAATCAATATCATTATTATTTAAAACTTTTGCCTCGATCATTATGATGATTTTTTTAATCACACCCGTGTGAAGTGAGGGGCGCTCCTATCATCATACATCTCATTCTGACCAATCACAGTTTGCGTGTTCACTTCACTGCCCTCACTTTTATCGTCTTTTATCGCTATGGGGTGATCGGCCAATCACAAGCCAATGTTTGTGTTTACACAGACCCGGGAAAGCTGGGCATAGGAGGGCCTAGCGCCCCTCAAAAAAAGAACCAACTTGTGAAAATAAATAACCGATCTACGATCTTGTAGATTGGCTATTTTGGCTATTTCTGTACGCCATCGAACAGCCAGGTATAATAGAGGGTATGCGCGTGACATCATCATCAAACCAGGAAGTTATGCAGGAACGCCTACTGAGTGGCAAAAAACTACTTTCTGGCCTTGACAGCCCATACATCCACACAGAAAAGTCTTATCTGATTGCACTAAACAACATTAAACGATGTTAAACTCACTTTGCCTGTTGCTTTGCCACTCGATTTGCCACTCGATGTGCCATTCACTTTAAGCATGCGCATACTCTCTATACAGGGTTAGTTGGTTAATCAGACTCATTGACTTAGTTGGTTACAAAAGAAAATGTATTGGACATTTGTTATGTCAATTTATTGTCATTATAACAACAAAGAAACCGCTTCTTGATTATTCAAATAATTAACCTACACATTAACCTACAGAAGGAAAATCAGTTAATGGTTCAAAATGTCGGTTTGGATATATTTCTATGCCCAGCCCTATCGTCTATAGACTATACCAAACGCCACGCTGACAGCTTCAGGTTGTGAATGGACACACACGCAAATTATGAGCAGTACAAAAGAGGTACAAAAGCCTCCCTCATTCAAAAGCCTCTTCGTAATGAACTTCCTCAAGTTTGCTCACCCTGGTAGCGTAGCAACGCACGCGAGTGTGTGTGCGTTCCGTCTGCCTGTCGACGGCCAGGTCAGAATCATTTATCCCATTTTGACCCGAGATCAGATTCTAAAAATGTCTTCTACTGTATATCCTGACAGTTTTCAGAAAAAGCTATGTTTCTATGTCAGTCGTTCTTCGATTTAAAAAAAATCACACCCGTGTGAACTGAGTGGTGCAAGGTCTTATATAGCCTGATCAGCTGTGGTCTGACATAATGTCAGTGACCATAGTAACCATGCTCATTCTTTTGGGCCCCACGTACAGGTACACGGGTACACATACACATACACGGGTACAGACAAAGCTGGTTGTTGGAGTGGTTTGCACCACTCAAAAAAATAGCAGACCTACAAGCTCGTAGCGCGCCACTCGGTGGCGCGCTATGAGCTTGTAGATCTGCTATTTTTCAATAGCTAAAGCATAACATAATGCTAACACCAAAAGGGGTTCCCGCCCAAAATGGGTTATTCCGCTTTCTCAGTCTCTGCTTTTCTTCTCCTGCATGACTCCTATTATCAGTTTTTCCGCTATACTTTGCGCTCCTATGCTGGACCGGGGGTCAGCTGACTGAGATGAATAAAAGGGGGTGATGATGTGCTATAAGCAAATTTCCTCACCTCGTGGGCGCAACGTTCTTTCAAGCATAACACATTATGCAGTGAGCTGCGGTTCAGCTCAGGCTTTGCACAACCACTTGTCTGTCAATCGACACAATAATGGACGCTATGGTGAGGCCAGACCTCACTGGGTGTCAAGGCTTTTTCTTTTCTTTTATTCAAACTAGATGTTTCTGGCCTCTGCGGGCGGCCCTCACACCTACACGTCGCACCTTGATCAGTATCATCAGTATATGCCCATATATGGGCATGCCCCTTTTTGTGCCCAAATACGGGGCTGGCTGATTTGTTTGCGCCTTGATGCCATGACAACACAACACATTAAAGGTTAGACGACACACTCCATAGTTGGTTGCAGCTGCATTGGGAACTATTTTTTACCTGCGCAAGCAGAGCGCACTATCATAGGGCAGTATTATGCGTGTCTTAAGTACCAGGTCTTATGACTTAACTTAAGACCTGGAGGCGTGGTCAATGCTGTTTGGCCACTCAGAATAGCCAAATGGCATTGATCACGCCTTCAGATCTTAAGTTAAGTAATAAGACCTGGTACTTAAGACACGCATAATAGGGCCCCTTGAAGTACTGTAACCGGCTGCGTATGTCGCTGTTGTCCACCGGCCAATCAGGGATCGGCTGATGACGTAACTAAGGTACGTTTGGTGATCGGCTGGGTATGTAATATGTATTTGTATGTATGTCGGGGTAAGAATGGCGGCCCCTTATTGGCTGTTGACTAATATGGTACGTTTCACGGTTGGTATAAGGTCAATAACGGGTCTAAAAGATTTAGAACAGCAGTTGTATTAGACATTAGTTAGTAGCAGTACTTGTGCGCTCTGCTTGCGCACAAGTAGGCCATGGCCTATACTTGTGTGCATGGCGCAAGTTGGCACCGCGACGGAGTGCATTTCTAGTTGTATTTTTTGAGGGGCGCCAGCCGCGTTTTTGTCCCGAACTCTTGTCACATTTTCCATTGACAATGAAAGGAAAATGTACGTCATATGTAGACGAGCAAATCGGCAATGTTGTCCTAACACAAACATTAAATGCCATTGACAATGAATTGAGAATTTACGCCATATATGTGGACGAGCAAATCGATTTTATACAGTTGGAGGCCGTCGATATTGTCCTTTTCTTTTTGCTGAGGTTTGCGTGATCTGCGCAAAAGGACAGTTAACCCATTTTGGGCGGGAACCCCTTTTGGTGTTTTAAACATTATGTTATAATTTAGCTATTGAAAAATAGCAGATCTACAAGCTCATAGCGCGCCACCGAGTGGCGCGCTACGAGCTTGTAGGTCTGCTATTTTTGAAAAATCGTGAAAATATTTATTTCAGAAAACTGGAGGATTTAGAAGGATTTTTTTAAATTTTGAGGTCAGGCCTAAATGGGTCAAATGATAAAGGGACAATATCGGTGGCACCCAACTGTATGGTAAACCATATAAAATCACTCCCCAAACTTCAACTGTCTCTCCTTCTCCATACCATGGCCATGCAGTTGTCCGGCTCGGTTCTTCAACTCGTCTGCCCTCTTTTCGTCTTTCTCCGTGCCCTCCCCGAGCCTGTACATGCGGCTGGCGTTGGCGCAGCCCCACGCGTGTCCCAGCTCACACGCCCTGTTGGCATACTTCAGTGCTTTGGGCATGTCCGGTGTTGGTCCCAAGCCCTTGGCGTTCCCCTCGATGAACAAGGCGCTGAGGTTGAAGCAGGAAGGAGCGAACCCGCCGTCGCACGCCTTCGTGTAGTGCCGCAGGGCCACGGCGATGTCAGGTCCACCTTCCATGGCTCGCCCGTCACGTGCCAGTGTCCCAACGCTATGGCACGCGTCTACCGACTTCCTTCCGCCCGCATTGCAGGAGCGCATGAAGCAGGAATAGGCCGCTTTCAGACACTGAGTCACCCCGCCTTTGCCTGTGACGTGGTACGTCCCCAATTTGTAGCAACTCTGAGCGTGCCCGTTTGTTTCACAGTTGTGTGTGAGAACCTGCGCCGCGGACTCGTAATTCTTCCTAACTCCTTCCAAGTAGTCGGCGAGTCGTTGGCATCCTTCGGGATCCTTCTCTTTGTGACACTGGAAGCTGTATTCCACGCCCAGATTATCCAGGAACTCTTTCACTTCGTTTTCATCCTCAAAGTTGACGAGTCCAGCCATTTTGTATACACTCCGCGATCTGTGCTGACTTGCTTTCCGTGGTGATTTAACCACACGCGCACCACTGTTGACCTTGCTGTTTGGCAACAGCCGGTAGAGTCACCGCCTTTCAGTCCCTTCAAATAAACAATTTACAATTTACAATTTAGGCATTTAGCAGACGCTCTTAATCCAGAGCGATTTACATTAAGCAAGAACAAAAAGCATGGGAATACATCACATATATAAACAGCATTTATCAAGAAACATGCGTAAGCTAAGAACGTAACTAGAACATATCTATATATAATGACACTATACATATAAGCTATACATATATATTATACTATGCTGTACTGTTATTGTGCTGTCTACATGACATGCTATAAACGTCAGCCCCCATTTAGTTTGCATTGGGAACTATACTTGTGGTCATGGTGACATGAGCGTGATGTCAGAGGTCAGTTTCCAGGTCCTCCCGTATAAGCCAATTGTAATGTAGGATGAGGGAATGGTGTGGTGTGGTAGTGCTATAGAGAAAGTACTCGACCCCTGTACTTTTAGTTACATTGCAGATATACTCCTGGTCAAATATTACTCAACCACACGTGAAAGTTGCTCGTCGTCACACTCGCGTCACCATGACTCAGCCATATAAGAATTTAAGGAGTTCCCAATGCAGCCGTAGCGGCCCAAACTCTTATGTGCGCTTAATAAACATAATTGGCTAATAATTAATCCCTAGCATGTCATCCCCGGCAAAAAGCTATATATATATATATATATATAGGACCTGTATGTTTTAAAACACCATCAAATGTGATTATTCGATTAACCCATTCTGTGCGGGAACCCCTTTTGGTGTTAGCATTATGTTATGCTTTAGCTATTGAAAAACAGCAGATCTACAAGCTCATAGCGCGCCACCGAGTGGCGCGCTACGAGCTTGTAGGTCTGCTATTTTTGAAAAATCGAAGAACCACTGACACAGAAACATAGCTTTTTCAGAAAACTGTCAGGATGTACTAGAAGACATTTTTAGAATCTGATCTCCGGTCAAAATGGGTTAATCTGAAAAACGTTATGGATAGAACAATGCACGCACCTAAGAAAATAAGTTGCAGCCCCTTATTAAACCCCCGAGCTGAGCCTCGTGATCCTCATCTGGCCGAAGAGTGCCGGCCTCGGCCAGCGGCGGGCTGTATATGGTCAGCAGCTTAGCGGGCTGACACCAGCCCCAGTGCTCAGTCAGCACACACTATACTGTAGCAGCGACCCTGCAGCCAGAGAATAGAAGACACTCCATCATCACTCTCTGAGCCCTATTCCCTCAAACCCTCCAACTTCTCACTCGCCACCACACGGCCCCATATCTTCCCGTCCCCCCCCGTCCCCCTCTTCTCTATATATGGCGGATTATGATGACAGTTCCCATGACGATGGCAGATATGAAATGTCTTCATCTGGGAGTTTCGAGAGGAACGCTGAGGTGCGAGAGGGGAAAACCCACAGACCAACATGCAGCAGCGCGCGCTCCAGTTCCAGTCCTGTCTTGCTCGTTCCTTTGCATCGTCACTTCCCATTTTGCGTGTTTAATCTTGACTGTATCCTGAGTACAATGCATTTCCTGGTTAAATAAAGAGCTGGGGAGACTTGTTAGACTGTTACGGAACAAACACTCAGTGGTTCCCAAACTTTTCAGGTCGAGACCTATTTTTGACAGTCTATGGTCGAGACCCAAAAGAGAGATTAGACGTTTGCCCCCGAGAACAGCCAAACTAGTGAAAATGGCAGATCTACAAGCAGTTCCAGACCTCCAGGAACGCGCCCAGGGGGCGCGGGCCGGTTCCGACGTGCCGCCCCGTGTCCGAAACGGTTGAGAAATGACAGAGTTACTGTGTGCCGGTCCCTCTACTGTACCTTTTACTGTACTGTACTGGCACACGAAATCATCATATATACAGTTAATATGTGCGTGTGTGTTTGTGTGTGTGTTAGGTTGCGCACAGGTGGTGAAAAACAACCATGCTGTTTTCATGCTCATACCTACCCAGCCAGCCAGCCAGCCAGGCAGGCACCCACACACATAAGTCCGTAAGGGAGTGGTTGCACCACTCAAAAGAATATTTGTTTTGCTTTGTTTGTTTTAAAAATCACGAAATGAGTGTAAGTTATTTTATTGAAAAAAATGATAATCTTTTTGAAATAAATGTAGCAAAAATAAAATGGGATTTTTACTGAAGTCATGACCCATACAAACGGTCTGTGACCCACAAATGGGTCAACCCACTGTTTTTGGGAAACGTATAGCGTTACTTATATAGAGCTATCTGACACTTATTTGCGAAGGAAACAACTTACCCTATACCGTGAAGGTCAGTCGGTACTGTAAAGTACAGGAGTACAGTAAACGTACTATACTGTCCACCACTGTCCATCGGCTGTGCTCACTCATACCAGGAAGTGGAGAAGCGGGGCGTCGGCCTGGATGGCCCCCGCCGGGGGGGGGGGGGGGGGGGGGGGGAGCCCTGCTATACACATCTGATTCAATTATCCAGGAGACTGACAGGGTGATGGTGTGTAGCAGCATGCTGCTCCCGTAACCTAGTTCACCTCCATCTGTCTAAGAGAGAGAGCAGGAATGTGTGTGTGTGCGTGTGTGTGTGCGTGTGCGTGTGTGTGTGTGCGTGTGCGTGTGCGTGTGCGCGTGTGCGTGTGTGTGTGTGTGTGTGTGTTGTGTGTGTGCGTGCGCATGCGCGTGCGTGCGTGCACACATTTGTATTACTGTACTTGAGGGCCTATATACTTGTGAGGGCCAAATGTCCCCACAAGTACACTTTATAGTAGAATTTCAGAAGTAGTGAGGAGGACACTTTTCCTGGTCCTCAAAAGAGAAATGTATGTTTTTTTATGGTAAATAAAAGTGCATTTAGAGGTTAAGGTTGAAGGGCCGATTTATGCATAATCATTCGCCAGAGTGAGCTATTGGAGGCTTATGGGTTGTTCCCGAATAGAATCACTACACGTGCGTGCGTGCGTGCGTGCGTGCGTGCGTGCGTGCGTGCGTGCGTGCGTGCGTGCGCGTTGTGAGATAGATAGATAGATAGATAGATAGATAGACATGGGGGAGGGAGGGAGAGAGAGAACAGGGATAGTACAGCTCCCTCCATAAGACATTGCTATTAGACCTGTAGGTCAGATTCAGCTGACCTCTATGGCACACAGTGTTGCATTGAGAACACAGTGGCCATGTGTGAGTGTGAGTAACTCTGTCATAGTGCTACTGGAGCACTATGACGCATGATGTCAGCGTGCGCTCAAGCCTCAAATTAATAAACAGCACATTTCATGCACAGACACAATCACGCATGCTGCTTTTTTCTCTCTCTCTCTCCCTCTGCTCCCAACATCTGTGCCATAGTTTGACATATTATTGGACAGTGTAGGTATAGAGTTTGACCACACCAGTGGTTCTCAAAGTGGCGTTCGGGGACCCACATGGCCATTTTTGAAACTAGCTCCTCGCCACTCGCCCTACACACTTCCACTCGGTTTGAGCATAGATATATAAATAATAGAGACGCAATGCAATGCAAGTGGATGGGAGGGGAACTCCGGTGCCGTCTCTATTATTTATATATCTATGCTCAAACCGAGTGGAAGTGTGTAGGGCGAGTGGCGAGGAGCTAGTTTCAAAAAGGGGGACAGGGTTCTTGTGGGAAGGTGGGAGGGGTACCAGGGGGGTCCCCAGCAAAGGTAGTGATAGCATCTCACTCATTTTCACCACTTTATCCATTTATATATATTGGCTATTCAAAAATAGCAGATAAGTGACGAGAGCTTGTACATTGATATTATATATATATATATATATATATATATATATATATATATATATATATATATATTTTAATAGTACATTATTTTAACACAAATCCCTTCTGGGGGTCCCTGGCGCAAAACATTTTCAGATGGGGGTCCGTCGCCAATTACAATTCAATTTAGGGATCGTCACGGAAAAGTTTGAGAACCAGTGGGTTTAGCGAAGGCGGTCAACTATAGCACAACTCTCACTCGCATTGTTAACCCATTTTGGGCGGGAACCCCTTTTGGTGTTATAATTTAGCTATTGAAAAATAGCAGATCTACAAGCTCATAGCGCGCCACCGAGTGGCGCGCTACGAGCTTGTAGATCTGCTATTTTTGAAAAATCGTGCAAATGTGGCGCAAATCTTTGAATATATATTCTTTCAGAGAGTACGATTTTAACTCAAATCTTTGCTTCTGGGGGGTACCATATGGGGGTAACATATTTTCAAATGGGGGTTGGCGGCCAATTACACATGATTTCTGGGGGTCCCTGACATGAAATAGATTGAGCACCACTGATAAAGAAACACAGGTTTTTTCTGAAAACCGTCATGATTTAGAAGACATTTTGTACGAGCTTGTAGGTCTGCTATTTTTGAAAAATCGTGAAAATATTTATTTCAGAAAACTGGAGGATTTAGAAGAATTTTGAGGTCAGGCCTAAATGGTTTAAAGCAGGTGGTGTTATTCCATAATGCCTCACATTGTTATGAACTGATATGATCTCTACAGGGATTTGGTATTGGGGCTGTTGGCCTACAATCTGAATGGAATCCTCAACCATGGCAGATTTTTGGTTGAAATGCTCTTTGCACACAGATAGCCACTGACTGGATGCTAATCTGTCGCTGCATGCTGCGTCGCGCAATGCCAATAAATAACCGATTTATAACTGCAGGAGGGAAAGAAAAATGCATTGCGAAAGTCTGTGATTATCTGTACAAAAGTATGAATTAGGCTTAGAGCTCTCTGTCGATGTTTGCTTTCCATGCCCCGCGGTCTCTAATAGCTCCAAAGGGCAACCGTGAAATGTGACGGGTGCAGTTTGTGTCCTTGCTTTTGTGTGGCGTGGAAACCTCATTATGTCATTTTCAACTTTTCGCGATTCAAATTCAAAACTATAGCAACAAATGGCAGATCTATACAAGCCCATATTTGTAGATCTGCTACTACGTTTGCATGGTGAAGTATAGGCCTATAGCCCCATTCATTTACAGAGGAAAAAAAAGCATCCTGAGCATCTGATTTGAACTCTCGGGCAACAAATGGCAGATCTACAAGCTCATATTTGTAGATCTGCTACTACGTTTGCATGATGAAGTAGGCCTATAGGGCATTAATTTATAGAAGAAAAAAGAATCGCAGTTAAAATAGGGAGGTAGCAACATGTGTTTCTATATCCATGAGACTCCATGTCTCACATAGATGCAGGTTTCATGAAGCAGTGGTTCTCAATCTTGTTTGACCCCCAAATTGATATGTATTTGGCTGCGGAACCCCATTTGAAAATGTTTTGTGCCAAATTATGGAAGATCTTCCAAACATTTTTGATATTTTTCTAATATAAAAAAACAAAACAAATGTGTGAACTGTGAGTGTGAACATGTATAGAGTTGCTAATTAACCCATTCAGGCCTGACGTCGAAATTTAAAAAAAAAAGTTTTCTAAATCATGACAATTTTCGGAAAGATTTGAGGCACATTTTAATGATTTTTCAAAAATAGCAGACCTACAAGTTCATAGCGCGCCACTCGGTGGCGCGCTATGAGCTTGTAGATCTGCTATTTTTCAATAGCTAAATTATAACAATGTTTAAAACACCAAAAGGGGTTCCCGCCCCAAAATGGGTTAATGGTTAATGTGGTTAAACGCTAACGTGACATGGATGCGTTCCAGGTCTCAATGGATTAATGGATGGTTAATGGATTAAGTGGTTAGGATGATTGTGATGCTACATGGCTGTCAGTGCTACATTTGCTGGGGACCCCCCTGGCTGGAACGCCACCGGCTGGGACCCCCCGGGGGTTCCCCGGACGCCACTTTGAGAACTATAACGCGCCGCACACAGCGACATTGAGGGTGGAACTCTATAACTCGTCGAAAATTGGAACCTCCCCCGAGAGTTCAAATCCAGACGCTCAGGATGCTTTCCCCGGCGTGCCACTTTGAGAGAACATACCAACGGTGCACGAACCGGCACACAGACAGGCCTGGGGAAAGTTGTAGTATGGTTGAAAGTGAGTCTTTCTGATACGCCCCAACCCCACCACCACCCCCCGTCCCCGTCCCGCTGCTTCTTGCTTTGTATTAACCCATTTTGGGCGGGAACCCCTTTTGGTGTTTCAAGCATTATGTTATAATTTAGCTATTGAAAAATAGCAGATCTACAAGCTCATAGCGCGGCACCGAGTGCCGCACTACGAGCTTGTAGGTCTGCTATTTTTGAAAAATCGTGAAAATGTGGCGCATTCCTTGAATATATATTCTTTCAGAGCGAACGTTTTTAACTCAAAGCTTTGCTTCTGGGGGGGTCCCCGGAATGACATATTTTCAGATGGGGGGGTCGGCGGCCAAATACATATATTTTTTGGGGGTTCTTGACATGAAATATTGAGAACCACTGATAGATAGAAACGTGAGGTTTCTCAGAAAAAAGGACATTTTAAAAAAAGGCAATTTTTAAATTTCGACGTCAGGCCTAAATGGGTTAACTGGGCCCCGCTCTAATCTTTTATTTATCCTCCTAATGAAAGAGGTCACCGCGATTAAACATTGAGAGGGAAGGTTGAGTTTGGAGTTGCAGCAGCAGGCACACCACAGTAGAACACTCATTTTCCCCCGTTGTTTTCCCTCTCTCTCTCTCTCTCTCTCTCTCTCGCTCTCTCTCTCTCTCTCTCTCTCTCTCGCTCTCTCTCTCTCTCTCTCTCTCTCTCTCTCTCTCGCTCTCTCTCGCTCTCTCTCGCTCTCTCTCGCTCTCTCTCTCTCTATCTATATATATATATATATATATATATATATATATTAGGGCATTCACTTCTAGTCATTTTTACTAGTTGACTAGTTGCCTAGTTTACTAGTCGACTAGTTGTTTAACCACCTATTATGTAAAAACATTTGTACATTTAATAAAAATCACACCCGTGTGAACTGAGTGGTGTAAGGTTTTATATAGCATGATCAGCTGTGGTCTGACGTAATAAGGTATTATATACCCTGATCAGCTCTGATCTGACGTAATGAAATCACACCTGGATGTGATTTCACAACTGGCTTTTTTTGTGCAGAGAAAATGACCACGGTTGCTACGGTCATCCAGTTCACCCGGGTGTGATTTAATTACGTCAGAAATTATTTTGAACATAGCAACCATGGTCATTTTTTTATGCACACAAAAGCCAGTTGTAGGAGTGGTTTACACCACTCAAAAACTGTGTACATTGGTGACTATAACTATAATCTACCTAAAACTTTTTTTTCTTTTTTTCTTATCAACTAGTCAACTAGTACCAACAAGGTCGACTAGTGGATTTACTAGTCAACTAGTAAACTAGTCGACTAGTTGCTTAATGCCCTAATATATTGCATTGCTTAATGCCCTATATATATATATATATATATATATATATATATATATAACTCGCTCTATCACCTGACTCGGTTCTTGGTCCCTAACAGTGCGGAGAGTCACAGGATTCTCCCACAAACTGGCTTATAGGTCGACTGTACTTGGGACCGTGGTTCTCAGACATCTTCCTGTCAACGTTCAACGACCACCAAAT
>NW_027638063.1:0-33000 GCF_951216825.1 Electrona antarctica | reverse complement strand
TTGTCTTCGTGGCCTTTTTTCGTGCATTTGTTGGCACTGGCTCAAGACTCCAGGCACTGCGCGGCAGCATGTAATCGCTTACCTTGACTTACATTCCTGTAGTTTACTTGGACGTCTTTTCAGTGGACACCGACGGGCTCAGCTCTGGAAATAGAACAGATATCCTACACTACAGTGTATATTCTTCGAGTGCAACGACTCTTGTTTAGTTGCCATTTTTTATGCAGTGGTGAGTGATGGTGAGTGTAGCAGATCAACTCGTCAAAGGCACCGCTCACTTCACACAAGTGTGATATTTTGGTTACTTCTTAGGACACGCTGTTGTATTAATTGGTCATATTTTTGAGGGGCACTAGCCCCTCCTATACACAGGTTTAATGTTTGTCTTTAGTTCAATGTTTGTTTTGTAAATGCATTGACAATGAAGGGAAAGGTTACGTCATAATGTGTCATTTACGTCATATTGACTCTTTATATTTTAATGGCGTTTAATGTTTGTGTTTGCACCGTTTGTTTTACATCACCATTACATCACCTAATCAACATGAGTTAGACTTTAATATATTAGCGCCCCTCACTTCACATGGGTGTGATTTTTGAGGGGCTGCTATGTCCAGCTTTTGGTGTGTGTGCACAAACTTTGTCCTACACAAAAATTAAATCCCATTGACAACGAATGGACAATTTTGAGTGTTCATGTAAACACAAACATTGCTTAACACAAACATTGAAGACGAAGGTGAGGACACAAATTCTTATTGGCCGGAATGAGATGATGTACGATGATGTACGATGCACTGTAAACCCCAATGAGTACGAAATACTCAAATCTTTTAGCGGAAGCATTTGCCTCAATTTTTTTGAGTTGGCAAACTTAAAAGTTAGAGTAACTCATTACTTGAAGTTTTTAAGTAAATTGTACTTCAATATTTGGATGACCAAACTCAAAACATTAATGTATTCAGAACTTAACCTTTTTAAGTTATACTACTCAAAAATTAGATGTATTCAGAACTTAACCCTTTTAGTTATGAAACTCAAAAAATAGATGTATTCAGAACTTAACCCTTTTAGTTATGAAACTCAAAAATGTGATGTATTCAGAACTTAACCCTTTTAGCTATGAAACTCAAAAAATAGATGTATTCAGAACTTAACCTTTATAGTTATGAAACTCAGAAAATAGATGTATTCAGAACTTAACCCTTTTAGTTATGAAACTCAAAAATTAGATGTATTCAGAACTTAACCCTTTTAGCTATGAAACTCAAAAAATAGATGTATTCATAACTTAACCTTTTTAGCTATGAAACTCAAATATTAGATGTATTCATAACTTAATCTTTTTTACTAATATAACTCAAAAATTAGATGCACTTAAAACTTAAACCTTGTAGTTACTGGACATGTTTTTTTTGTTCTACATTACCTTTTAAAATGATTAATTAAATATGTATTATGTCAACTCAAACAATTGTCCTAAATTAAACTATAAATTATAATCACAACAGTATTTCATGTTCCATGAACATTTATTTATATGGAACAGAACAGTTGTTCCAACAACAATGCAATGACAATGGCTTTCCTCCTTGAAATTGTGCAAAAATAATAAACGGCATTGATTTTTCAAAAATAGCAGATCTAAAAGCTCATAGCGGGCACAGAGTGCATCGCTACAAGCTTGTAGATCTGCAGCAGCAATTTTTCAAAAATAGCAGATCTAAAAGCTCATAGCGGGCACAGAGTGCATCGCTACAAGCTTGTAGATCTGCAGCAGCGATTTCTCAAAAATAGCAGATCTAAAAGCTCATAGCAGGCACAGAGTGCAGCGCTACAAGCTTGTAGATCTACTATTTTTGAAAAATCATGACAATGTGGCACAAATGTTTGAGGAGAAATCCACACCAAAACACATGAATCGGTCCTATAATCCTGTCCCAACATATGTTGACCTTGCAGCAAGAATGGTAATAAGCTAGTCTTCATTCTAATGCGGGTATTTTAGTAGGCTAGCTCCAAATGTTTGTCACCCTCGAGCTGCCGTTTATACAGAACCCAGGGGCCTAAATTGTCAGGCCGGTTGAACTTATCGCTGGGGGAAAAGATGTCCAGGAGTATTGTTATGAAGCTGTTCTCTCAATGAAGTGTCCTTTAACAAATTTCTGAAACTCATTTGTGGCCTAACATAATATGCAAACCTACTCAGCCCTGAATGACTCCACAAATCCACGGGCTGCCAAATTGTCAGAAGAAACACAAAAGATGGTGCCTTTGATATTCTGACCAAGTGATTCAATGAAGACACCATCCTGCTCTAGAATACGAATATCATGAAACAATGGAGCAAGTACAGCTTCATAAAGATACTCTTGGACGTCTTTCACTTTAACTAGCATGCCTAGTTTGGTTGTATATTGTGCAACATTGATCGGTATGGTTTGTGAATGTGCCGAGAGGGTTTGCAATTTCAAGAACTACAATGCTAGGTTCTGTATGAACGGCAGCTCAAGGGTGACAAATGGTGCATCTGAGAGTGCCAGGACTAGTGCCAGGGTGGTGGAAAACATTTCAAGGCAACATGCATGTTGGGACAGGATTATAAGCTGATTCAGGGTACATGCTTGCGTGGATTTCTCCTTTAAATAAAAAAGCAATAAATAACAAATTAAATAAATAGACTGACAAAACAAATTAAACAATACAGTAATGCAAATTCTATCAAATATACACATTTCAAGTGCGTGGCACTATAGTGTTCCTATAGTTTTAAACCTGAGGCATATAGTGGAACAATTGAAAGTGCAAACAATTAAGAGTTTTGACCATACACATCTTCACACATGTAAAAGCGATAAAAGCTATAAAAATTTAAAATTGCCATTTTATCATCCCCCCCAAATTTAGTCATTATGCCAATTTCTTCCTCCCCAACCACATGATGTCACTGCTGTTGTATCCTATGGGCTCACCCCACCAGGGGAACCTAGAGAGTCATACTCTTCTCTGACAGGTGCCACCCCAGCCCGTAGGAGTAATTGCAGTGACAATTATAGCTTCCCCCCCCGAACACGGGCCAATTGTGTTCGCAAGGATGCTCGAAAAGGCAGATGCACCGCGGTTGATTCTATCCCCCAGACTCTGCGATGGTGCGCAGCTACACTGGTCACAGTTGGAAAAACTGGACTAGTATAGCAAACTTTAGGACCTTCAGGTCATTTGATGCAAATGTGTTTGGTTAACTCTTAAAACTATTTTATAACAGTGGAATGTACCATGTACTTTTTAACAGTTGAATACATCGATAAATGTCATGAGCAGATTGTAAACATACTAAACAAATGAAATTGTCACAAACAATGTTTTAGTAAAAACCACTTAACAGGAATATTCTTGGAAGACAGGGGAAAAAAATTGAGAATCTTATCCAACTACAGTATGTGCTTTTCATAGTGTGGAACTGCGGTTACACTATGACCACAATGGCATGAAGGAAGGCCCTGGACTGGAAAAGTACTATTCACTCCTCAGAACCTGTGTTATACTTTTCTTTTCTGGAGTTTTGTAAAACTATTCAGCATGACCCCATCGGACAGACTTGAACCTGGAACCTAAAATACTATTCACTCCTCGGAACCTGCGTTATACTTTTCCTTTCTGGAGTTTTGTAAAACTATTCAGCATGACCGCATCTAACAGACTTGGACATAGAAACTTATCTTAGCCCTCCCTCCCATCAATGGAAACGTTAGGTCTGCCAAAATTAATTGCATGCAAGAGGTTTGGAATTGCCCTCTAAGAAGCTATGACTGTTAAACCCTCTATTTTAAGTGAGACAGACCTGAGTTGCACTACACATGGAAAAAGTTGTGGATGGCCGCTTTACAAACTCACAATTACGTATTAAACTCATTCTTAAGGCTCTGCATTACCACTATAACCCATCAAAACCTTCAGAACAAATTCAAACGGGTTCTCTCAATAAAGTGTCCTTCTGACTTCAAATTTCTGAAACTCTTCATTTGTGGCCAAACACATTAACACAATGTAGGAAACAAGTTAACAACCAAATTCACATAGGCAAGGACACAGTAGATTGAATTTGACGGGATGTGCAGACTATATAAAGCTGAAGTGACAAGGTTAGATCTTCTGTTGAGTGTAACTCATGTGACCAATGGATAGTTACTAGTTAATGAAAGTTATTGTTTTCCCTTGAAAGAAGACAAGTCTGCACCTGCAGGTGTTGCATTTGGTTGTCCTTCTACACATAATCTCTTAACACTCCCAACGCGGATCGCGTATCAATACGTTATCAATTAATCAAACGTCGGGTGCGGATCACGTATCAATACGTTTCAATCACTTTTTTATAGAATACTTTCATTCATCTTTTTACCCACCCGGACAATGAAGAACCATCGCCCTATCATTGCTGCTTACTCCCGCTCACGTGATCAGAAAAAAAAACAAAAAACAAAAACCCCCCTCCCCTCCTGAAAACAGGAGGGCTGGCCGCTTTACGTGTAGAAGCCAGTTGAACGCTGAACGGAACGCTGCCTATTGCCTAAACACATATGCACCAGATCGGCATTGCAATGCATAACATCTGCAACACACATGGACAGATGCATGTTTCCTTCTTCATACTGTAGCGACCAAACGATCCCCGAGCCTACAATACTACGAACTAACCACAGTATCGAGGGGCTGCCACGACAAGACAGTGTTCCGTTGGTGGATCACGTATCGCCATGCAGAGCCGTCATAATCGGAGATCGCTCAGACGTGTGATTGTAACGCTTTTTTATTCATTATAATTGTAGTGATAAGACCGCAATGAACGCGTCGGGGACGTAATCGACCCGGGTGTAATGTATAACGAACTTTTCCGCGACCTAAACCGTGGTGTTGTCATCTGTGGAAGTCATTTTTTCCTTCTCGTCGACATCACAGCCGGGTGACGCTTTTTTCCCCCTCCATCGCCCCCAAGCTGCATGCCCATAGCCTGGCTTGGCCAGCCTCATAGCGGGGATTCACTGAAGATTCTTCCCCGGAGGAAACATCAGTGAACCCTCGCTATGAGTCTGGCCGTGCCAGGCTAGCATGCCCAGGCATGTTCCCCTACACTAGCTTGAAAAACAAAATCAGCTGATGACAACGCGTCTCGCCGTTATACTATAGTTCTGAACCGAACGGTGGAATGGGACTTTTTATAGCCGTACGGATCAAGACTTTTGCTGCCCAATGTGCCCATGACCCCCCCCCCCAATGTTACTGCGATCAAAACAATGAAAGCAGTGAGATAGATTAGGCGAGGCGGCAATCATCATCAAAAAGAAAGCATAGTTATGAAGGTTTATAGTCAGACATTGACAGGCAGATATAACAATAAACACAATAAATATGCTATACATCCTATACATCGAATGAAAGCCCTGAATGTGTACTTTTACGAGGAAAATAGTAAACATTGATCCCATGTACAGTTTGTCATAAATTGGATACTGGGTGGATGCACATTGCGCCCACCAGATATAACTGCAGAGAAGACATGGACCCGAACTCAATATTCACAAAATAAGGCCTATAGCGACATATAAATACTATATACCGTATGAAACAGAAGACTCTCTGCTTTCATAAGGAAAAAAATTGTACTGTAATAATAAAAAAATCACACCCCTGTGAAGTGAGCAGTGCAACTCTACTTCTCTACTTATTCACTACAGCTCGCTATATACGGACTGAGGCAGAAAGTCATGTAAACCTTTTATTTACAGTTTGGTCTGTAAACTTCTACTGTAATAATAAAAATCACACCCCTGTGAAGTGAGCGTTGCAACTGTTCTGTACTTATTCACTACAGCTCGCTATATACGGACTGAGACAAAGTCATGTAAACCTTTTATTTACAGTTTGGTCTGTAAACTTCTACTGTAATAATAAAAATCACACCCCTGTGAAGTGAGCGGTGCAACTGTTCTCTACAGTTGCACCGCGCAACTATAAAGAACAGTTGCACCGCTCACTTCACAGGGGTGTGATTTTTATTATTACAGTAGAAGTTTACAGACCAAACTGTAAATAAAAGGTTTACATGACTTTCTGTCTCAGTCCGTATATAGCGAGCTGTAGTGAATAAGTACAGAACAGTTGCAACGCTCACTTCACAGGGGTGTGATTTTTATTATTACAGTAGAAGTTTACAGACCAAACTGTAAATAAAAGGTTTACATGACTTTCTGCCTCAGTCCGTATATAGCGAGCTGTAGTGAATAAGTAGAGAAGTAGAGTTGCACTGCTCACTTCACAGGGGTGTGATTTTTTTATTATTACAGTACAATTTTTTTCCTTATGAAAGCAGAGAGTCTTCTGTTTCATACGGTATATAGTATTTATATGTCGCTATAGGCCTTATTTTGTGAATATTGAGGAGTTCACGTCCATGTCTTCTCTGAAGTTATCTGGTGGGCACAAGCTGCATTCAATAACCAATTACTGTCTAACTGTAGATGGGATCAATGTTTACTGTTTTCCTCGTAAAAGTACACATTCAGGGCTTTCATTCGGTGTATAGGATGTATAGGATATTTATTGGGTTCAATTTTATATCTGCCTGTCAATGTCTCTGACTTTAAACCATCCATAACTCTGCTCGCTGTTCAAGATAACCACTTCCAGGCAAATGCAGGTGTTGCAAAAAGGTCAATATCTCCAGAATGGAACATGGTAAAATCAAAATGTATTTTTTTAATTGAAGTGGACAAGTTCAGCTTTCTTTTGATGTAGGCGTATGATTCTCGCTATAAGAGAACATTTTACTGTGGGCCCCCGAACAAGGCCTTTGTGCAATGTTAAACGGCAGCAACATCCAAATAGGCCTGTTGAGATCTTGCAGCAATCAAAGTGTTAATCAGAAAAAGCAGATGCTCGTAGTTTGTAGAGTGGCCATTTCTGCCATCCACAATCTATATATTTTTAAGCAACTCGTTCTTAAGGCTCTGCAGTCTGAGTGACAGTTTAGCACTGTCCAAACCCATCAAAATCTTCTGGAAAAAATCAAACGTGTTGGTCAGTCCTTTGGGATAATTAAGATGCAGTGCGTACATCAGACCAAACAGAACAACGGCAGCATCTGGAAATTGGGGGAGACTGACCACCGCATCACCTTCAATGATGATGGTTACTTTCTTTGGGTTGTAGTGGATTGGCTGCTTGACATTTTCACCGACTGCTGCAGCCGTCAGGAGGCACACCGCACCAAAAGGCCCTGGATCATCATCTTCCTGAAGGAATGACAAAAATGCACATCACATACTAATCACATCACTGTAGAGTTCAATAACCATCATTGCTATGGAGTGTTCAGTAAATGTTTAGCTCTTTAGAAATACCGTTTTATAGGATATTATATGTTTGATCAGAGAAAGAACTCACAGGATAAACAAGAGCAATTCAAAGTGCTGATTTTCAAAAAGCAGCCAATTTTGTTATACTAGAGAATTGAAGCGAATACATTATATTTGTTCTATATAGAATTTGTATCCTGATATAAATTGTCTGTTACCAAAAGAGCTGGAGAGATGGCCAGATTGCCAAATGGCACCCAAATTAAGAGCTTCACTGAATTAGTCGCATCTGTTCTGCAAATACATTGTACATGTTTAAAGATGGTATCTAGAGTGTGTGTGTGTGTGTGTGTGTGTGTAACAGCTCAACATAACATCACAATCCCTGGACTTCTACAAAGGCAATGTCAGTCCTGTAAGCAAAGAGGTTCACCCAGCACCAGAGACCTTCACAGAGATGGTTAGATTGGCAATAGACGTCCTAGGTACCTCACAGCTTTTTTTGATTAGGTCTGTGGACATCTCTAGCATCCAACGTGTTAGGCAGCAAGTGTTTAGAGTTCATCGCTGAAACAATGAAATACCATCGGCCCAAACAAGATGTTTTTAAGTTAATTTAGGTCTGTGAGGACTCACCGTGCATGTCTTGAAGACTGCAGAGGCATCCTCTCGCAGAAATACAGGAAGAGCATGGAGCACAGTGGTACGCCTTGTGTGGACATCGGACAATTCCTATGAAGATTAAAATAGAAGTGTACATTTTTAGACATCATTTACAAATGAAACACGATTAGCCTGAAGAGTCTTAGGGACAATACCAGTTTCTATGCTAAATCATATTTACCTGTTCATCGTGGACTTTTAAGATTTCAGCCAAAGCCTCTGCAATCTTTCCACTTTGGAATGCTTTCTGACGAAACATGGCCATCAACCGTGGAGTGTGACGATCCAGCTCAGCATAGAATCTATTTGGCAGGTTCTGGTTCGTAAGGCGCTGGAATTCGGCATACACCTACATTAAACAAAAAACAAGCAAACAAAGAACAAAGTTCAGATGTTTGGTAGATTATTGTGTGGGCCCTATGAGTTTAGATGAGAATGCAATGTTGCCTTTTACATCCCCTGGATGGGAAAAACAAAAGGGGACAACTTAACTTCCAACTGCTCAATGGTGTAGGATTGTGGTTGTACTGGTTAGCTCTCATGTGTGAATGTGTGTGTTAACTGTATGGGTGTGAAGCAGGGCATTGTTAAATCACACCCATGTGAACGAGCGGTGCAGGCTGTGTGTGTGTCCCGAATGCGACCCCAATTAGTTACAGGGGTCAATGGGTGGTTACTCATACATAGTTCATACGCATACATGCATAGAGACATACACACAAAGTTGGTCATTGGAGTCAATGGGTCATACTCGTATATACAGTCATAGACACACACAAAGTTAGTCATTTAAAGGCACTTGTGCTTACTGAACCTACCTCAGACTCCATTCCGAGTGCAGGCCACTGGTCCATGATCTCCCTCACCGTTGGTTGGTTTTCCACTATGGTCTTTCGCCGCAGGGCAAGTGTGGTCTGCATCATCTTACTAATGAGGGGTAGGTTTCTATCAGTCTTCTGAACTTCTTGAACCATGTTCAACCTCAAACCCTCAAGACTTGCCGGATCATGTCCTTGGGGAAAGTTGGGTAGATAGTTGGATTCTGCACGTCTGGCTTTTTTAATGGCTTTGTGCGGAGGTGCATTTCCAGGCTGCTTTAGACTTCTTCTTCCAGCATTTACAAGGAGCTCCTGACATCCTGCCTTCCTCAGCTTCCCCCTGAAATTGCCCATCTTAAATTTGATTCTGCCTGCCCATTCTTCAAAACCACTGTGATTCCCTGCTTCTTTCAAACATGGATGTTTGGTCACGAGTGCCTCTGCTACCTGTTGTCTGTCACATTCTTCGTCATAAGCCTTGTATCTATATATGGTTTTTCCAAGCGTTTCCATGATGTCATGCTTTTGGTGCATTTTCAACTTCAGCAGTTTTCCACTTTTTTCATATTCGGCATTTCCTTCTTGAAGTACCAGTTCAACATCAAACGCAAACTTGGGAATAGGAAATGGACCTGTTGGCCAGCCCTCTAGACGTTCTGTGGTCGTGGTCGAGACATCTGACAGTGTTTCAGTAGATGCAGTAGAAGTGGAATCTTTTTCCAGTAAGATGTGTACTACAGATTTTTGTGGCAACTCCTCTATTTGACTTAGTTCAGTTATTTTTCCATCAAAGTCTGGGTCTTCATATTCCAATCTGAAGTCAAAGTCTAATTCTAGTTGTTCTTTTATGATCCGAATCAGTGAATCTACAGAGTCTGGCCGTGTGCTGAGCTTTACTTTCCGTACACGGTTTGGCTCAACGACGCGTAGAATCATAGGTTGAGGGTCTGTGGCAGCCATTGCACTAATGAATAACAAGAAATTTGAGAGGTTAAAAGAATACTTTGCTATTTACAAGTGTATCCACATTTACAGTGCAGTGTGTGTGTACCAATTTAGAGTGATCAGTTCTTGAGAACCACTCTGATCGACTTTACAGTCAACAATGCACTTCCTTGGCTTCTAATACAACCATGTGTAAAGTTGATCAGACAAGCGTTTCACAAGGAGCATGTGCCTGTCCAGAGACGAGTGCACTAATTCTCTTTAACATGAATGAACCTCTTTGGAGTTAACAGCACCAAGCCATCAATATTGTATGCTGAGAATGTGACAGTGTCGTTGAGATCTGACAGCACATAGACGGATTGGCTTGACCATGTGGCTGACAGCTCATATGAACGGAGATGCTCTAAATACCAGGTCTCAAAATCATAACAGAAAAAGTTTACCTTTTGATTTACAAGGTAGATCTGTGCAATTTTGCTGAATTTGGACAGTCCCCCACTATGTCCAACAGACACAAACATTTCACTGGTGTAGTATATGCCATCAATGGTCACCTTGGGTGTGCTGTAGACTGTGACACTGTCTGTGTGTTGTCTAATATGTGCCTGGGCTACCTCTGGAAGAGTTGAAACCAATACAGAGTCAACTCTGGATGTTTGGACTTCAGGTCTGAAAAAGGATGGTGAACTAAGGTGATATGCCATCATGTTTTGGTGTCTGTTTGCCAATGTCTTCAAAACATTTTTAAAGTTCATAGAGTCATGAACTACCTTCTTAAAAAAACGGTGTTTCCCTTCGAACCTCATAGTCCAAACGTGCACTAGGGGACCAAAGCACCTAACTAGGGCGGGATAGTGCTCCACATAGTGATGTTTAGGACGAAGCTTATACTCTGGGAAGACCTCTTGCAGTGACTGTCTGTGATCACTAATTTTGCCCTGAAAATAGTCTAAGGAGTCTTTGGTAAATGATTGGCACAATGCCAATTCGACCACCTCTTTTAACTCCATCAAAACTGACCAGGCACCATCACCTTCTGGTATTTTATTCCCTACAAACAATGGAAGTAGTCTGAGCATGGTGGCATTTTCATGCCCATTGCCTCCTATTGTGCCTCGAGTCATGAATGTTTTGGGAATTGGCTGAGGTCTGTCTACTTTATCAGTGTGCTGATAGGGGAACGATTTGATCTTTTGATTTAAATACTCTAACGTAAAGTACTTCAGCCGGATCATCTCTTTAATGCAAAGAGCAAGCTCAACAGGGACAGCACCTTCCAAAAGATCATGGAGAATATCTGGAGGAAAACCTGTTACAGGGTGAAAGTACTGCAATGATTTGTGCAAGGCACAGTCACCTTTAACACCAAACTGGCTGCTCATAATGTCACTTTCTGCAACCTTTTGGACATGGAGGTCATGGGTGTCTTTGGTTCTCTCAATGAATTGTCCTTCTTTAACTTCAAATTGCTGAAACTCTGCATTTGTGGCCAAACAGAATCTGCAAACATACTCAGCCCTGAATGACTCCACAAATCCACCCAATCCATGGGCTGCCAAATTGTCAGAAGAAACACAAAAGATGGTGCCTTTGATATTCTGACCAAGTGATTCAATGAAGACACCATCCTGCTCTAGAATACGAATATCATGCAACAATGGAGCAAGTACAGCTTCATAACCATACTCCTGGACGTCTTTCACTTTAACTAGCATGCCTAGTTGTATATTGTGCAACGTGGATCGGTATTTAGGGGGCACATTGGCAAGGACCCAGTAGATTGCACACATTTTGTGAATTTTACGGGATGTGCCGAGAGGATTGGCTATCTCTAGGTCATCAATATAAAATTGAAGTGACAAGGTTAGATCTTCTGTTGAGAATAACTCATTCTCTTTGAAATAAGAGCCATCACGGTATGATACAAATTTGCCAAGCTCAGTGTTTGGTTCTCTGATCTTGTTGAGCATATCTGTGTTTTTGAACAACTCCTGAATCATGTCAAGGATTGGGACATACATAACGGTATGGCCAGGTTGCGCCAGCTGATATTCTTGAGGCTTTACCAATGGATAGTTACGCTCAATGAATGTTTTTCTTCGCTTAAAAGTCGACAAGTCTGCACCTGCAGCAGTGGCACCAAAGAAAATGTTCGAGTCCATGACTGCGACAACAACTTCATCCAGGGTACTAGCTGTAATATTGTGACCATATCGCTGCAAAACCTCATTAACAGCCTCTCTGACCACTGGCTTGGACAAAGAGAAGATTTCATTCAAGTGGCACATTATTTCTTGGGTAGCTGTGTTTGACACATGAAGGATAGCCTGCATTTTTAGAAATAAAGAAGCTGCATTGAGCTTGAGCTGATCTTTCAGTCTGTCAGTATCACACAGAGTATCATCTTCCTCTGTATTCTGGTGACCTGGAGATTGTTCACTAGTGACCTCTAAACTAGTGACCTCTGAACTACTACAAGCGACCTCTGAACTAGTGCCTGGTAGACCCTGTACATGTTCATGTCTGAGTATGTAGCTGCAAAAGTCTGCAGAAAGACTTGATCTGTGTTCTTTACTTTTATGACCATTGAAGGTACTCGTTACATTGGTGCTGTAGTTACAGTCCTTGTATGGGCACACCACTGTCTCGTGATTTTTTAAATGCCTTCTCAAATGATAGAGAACCTCAGATCCGGAAAAGGGCTGCTCAAATGTGCACAGAGGACACTTGAATGACACATGCTCCTGACTCTGACTTGTACTACTGCTAATTTCAGCAGTGTGGTTCCTAGATAAATGTGACCCCAGTGCACTAAGTGTCTTAAATGTGCACATGCAATGGCCATACAGGCATGGCAGTGGACTGACTCCTGAACATTGACTGTGCTGTAGCCTATAATGTGTAAATAACTGTGTTCGGCCAGTGAAGGACACTGAACACAACTTACACGGCCAAGTCATATGGGCACCGTCAGTGACCTGGAAACAGAAGACACGTTTTGGCACTTAGCAATGAGGATAGACTACATCCTCCACATAGCCAACATAAAGAAACTTTACACAAAATATATGGCTTAACCTTGGTATATATAGCTGCTACTATAGCATACACAAAATAATAGGTCTAAAACTAGAACAGTGTTAAGAGTGGAGATACTTACATTTAGTTCGATGTGGTGATTGAGCAGGGCCTTCAGTGTAACCGGGGGAGATATGGTACTACGAACACGAACCAACCACTGAGCAGGGCCTTCAGTTTAACCGGGGGAGATATGGTACTACGAACACGAACCAACCACTGCAAAGACAATAATTGAAAATGGTTGCGCATGATGCAAATCCACACACAAAAGAATAGGTCTAATGAGTTCAGGTGTTAAAGCAAAAAAAAGCCAAGATGGAAAATGATTTTCAGACAATCAAGCACAACACACTTAGTTGCGCACTGGTGTTGCGTGCAGCAAATAGCAGATATACACGCTCACAGCGCGTAGCATTCGTGACACGCTGTGAGCTTGCAGATCTGCTATTTACTGTCTGCGCAGCAGTGTGCACGACAACATTACATTCAGCAGCGCGTGGTCCATTCTGGGCAGCTGATGTAAATATTATTTGAGTGCGAATGGATGCTTGGTAGTTTGGACTTTGGAGAGATCTCGTTTTGATCACGTATTGTCATTCACACCTTGACCATGGCTACATACACCCCCCACCCCCTTATTATTTTTTGCAGATCTGCACTGATCTCATAAATGGCCCATATGAAGTCCTAAATCCGGAAATCGGGCCCCAGGACAGAGAACTTTAAGCCCTGAGAATAGCAGTCGAAATGAAATTGAAAACTTGGGGAAAGAAATAATTTCATGCAGCCAGAGACAGACATACTTGAGGCACTGGTGACAGGAGCAGGCTTTGCTTGTCGTCGGTAGGTGGCCAGTCAGACAGACGGTGGAACAGAAGAGCTGCGTGGAGCCTTTTCTCTGGAATGCCGTCTGGCCCTTGAGCAGCACCTACACATTCAAATGTCCCAACATACAAGATATCAGCACGTACACAATACATGCAATATATCATTAGTCATAGTGATTTGCAGAACAGCAGCTCTCAAAAAAGATGTATTGAAGTGATGCTCCTCTGAAAAAGACTGTCCCAGCGACACCCATAAGAGAAGATTTGTGCCGTTAGTTCTTTCCAATGTGTTTCCAAACTCGTCCATGATGTCAAATGGTTTCAGCACATGACATGCTTTCATAGCAGACCTGCCCCTCTTCTATAGAATTCAAATGACTGAAATCAGTGTAGGTTACCAAGAACTTTAACAAAGGTAATAGAGCATGCACCTCCACTCTAGCCCAGGTGCTGGACAAAAGGCAGTACAAGAGGAAAAAATAGTCTGCAACACTGATATGAAAACTCAGCTCCACTGGTTTATTTGATTCAACGTTTCGATCACTAGGATCTTCTTCAGTGCTTCTTCCTGAAGAAGATCCTAGTGATCGAAACGTTGAATCAAATAAACCAGTGGAGCTGAGTTTTCATACCAGTGTTGCAGACTATTTTTTCCTCTACCAAGAACTTTAACCCATGAACACGACATTACCTTTGAACAGCCACTGCAACTGACGCTGCTTGGAGTTCCGGGCTGTGGTGGAGGTGGTGGTTGTGGCTGTCGGTGGGGGGGTCTGATAGAGATGGGTTGCAGTCCTGAAGCTTGAAAAGTTCCTCTGCCTGGGATGAAAAAGGTTGTTGCCTGGGGTGCAGCGATTGGAGCAGACACTGGCACTAGAATAGATTAAACACACACACACACACACATTGACAGTGTAGGTTTTTGGCATGTGGATTACATTGACATTTATTTATTCATCATTACCTTTTGTATAACCCCACGGTAATTATTTGTAGAATGTCCAGATATATTGTACCAAACCAAAGTCCTGACGTCACTCACTACCCCTGGGTCACGGACATCTTAGCCTCGTACACGAACCAACCACTGCAAAGACAATAATTGAAAATGGTTGCAAAATACAACTATAGCAGAGATTCAGTGTATGTCACAAGGAAAACTAGAGAATAGTAGTTTCCATGATAGGACAGATTGAAAATAAACATCATAGTTGACATTTAACCACTTGAACCCCAGCATCCCCATTCTGGGGGGGGGGACAGTCACCAAAAATGGCATACAACAGCTCACATGTCACAAGCTTGTAGATCTGCTATTTTGGTGAAGAGACTTTGATATAGATTTGTTTTAAAGAACGCACCAAGTACAGTGCAACTTAGACCCTCTAGTCCAGTGGTGTCAAACTCATGTTGGTGTGTGATATATATATATATATATATATATATATAGCTACTTTAATTATTAGCTAACAATGCAATAAGGAGCCTCAATAAAAAGCAGTTTGAATTTATTCATATTCATTACAGAGAAAGCCTGCTCACATATGTTGTGCCAAACATACTGTAGACGTTTATTTTATTCAATATCATATTAAAACGACTCCATGCTGTGAGTTTGTACAGACTAATCTCTCTATACTTGAAAACAACAAAGTATTCTGAGGCACAACTGAGGGACCTTTAAAACCAAAGGAGAAAGCTTAAACGTCAATACATTCATAATAGTTCACCAAAAACAGATCTAAGAAGAGCAAACTCTAAGAGCAAAGAGCATCTCTTCTCATCCCAACACGTTATTTTATGTATGTCGGTCTGGAACTATAACCAGACCTTAGAGACTATGAATTAGATGTTAAGGGTAAATAATGATTATTTTCCATTTGCCGAAAATAACAGATACAAGCAAACATGTGACATGATGTCGGCTTGTTATCGATTGATTGAATCCGTTCTTGTCGGCATGCTTAACACGGGTAGATGAAACGCTGCAAAGATGCGTTGTGAGTTAATTTGGATGCAGCTACATGCATCGATCATCATTGCGTCTTTGCAAAGTCACACACCATTGTATAAATCTGGCTCTTAACAACACTTCCACACCACATTATGATGATAAGAAAAATATCCGTGGACCGAATATAAATTCACATGTTAGACCCCGAGTGGAATCGTAAGAGAGTGGCGACACTAGCGTTCGCGTTGACTCCCATTGTAACAATGGAATGGGTAAGTGTTCATTCTATCTCAATGGGATTGTTCCACTGTACGGCAAAGCGGGTGCATATGGGCTAAAAAAAGTAATTTAAACTACTGCCGAATGTTTAATAAAGTAATACTAGCGCGCGCTCCTCGCACACACCCACCCCCTCCCTCCACACACCCACCCCCTCCCTCCACACACACACACACACACACACACAGCGGCGCCTAGCACATTTTAGGCTCAAATGCATAAGCACGCTCTTAAATGTCGACACACACGAACAACTTCCAAATATGACCAAAAAGTAATTAAAACTTTACTGCCGAATTCACGTGTATTACAGTAATACTAAACGCGCGCGCAAACCCACCCCTCCACACACACACACACACACACACAGTACACACACCGGGCCGGTGTGAGCATATATTATATTATTTTAAACTCACATGCATTTTAGCACGCTCTTAAATGTCGACACATACGAACAAATTCCAAATATGAAAAAGTTATTCAAACTACTGCCGATTTAATACTCAGCGCGCGCACACAAACAAACACAAGTTTAGGCGGGCAAACCACCTCGCCAGTCGACACGGAAAACTACATGTTAATATGAACAAATTATCAAAACAATATATTGATTTCATGTATAATATACTTACAGTTGATGTGGTGAGACAATTCTTGATCAATTGAAGAAAATAAATTCGTTTTAGTCCAACTGAACGCTCCGACCGCACTGCGAGCAACCGGCCGCCATTAAAGAAAGTTGAGAGAACTTCAATGCCCGCCCACTTATGACGTCAGATGCAGTCACGTTCAAGGCAAGGGTGTTTGAGTAAATGGGAATAAAAGCCATAGAGCTCCGATTAATTAAATGCACTAAACCAGTTCAGATTACTAGAAAATTAGCACTTCATATTACTCAAAGGGAAAAACCTGCTCAATTTACTTCATACGTGTGAGTTAAAAGAACCCTTTCTCATGTTTCAAGTATTCAGTACTTTATTTTTTGTTTAATAGTTTGTGTTGGGGAATACAGTGTGATAAGATCGCCCCTCACTTCACACAGGTGTGATTTTTGAGGGGCGCTAGCCGATCCTATATACAGGTTTAACGTTTGTTTTTAGTTCAATGTTTGTTTTATAAACGCCAGTAACAATAAAGAGAATGTAATGTTTGTTTTGTCACCGTTTGTTTTACATCATCATTACATCACAGGTCTAATCATAGCAACATGGGTGTGATTTTTATTTTACTTCTTTATCGAAGGCATGCTTTTATATTGTTGTTGTCGTCTTAGTTGTTGTTGTGTTAATGTTGGTTGTCATGGCTACCAGTATGAGATGGCGACTCGAGTTAAAAGACTCCTTACTCGAGTCGCCACATATGGGACTCTAGACTCGACTCGGACCCGCCCCTTAAAGACTCCAGACTCGACTTGGACTCGAGCTCAATGACTCTCAATCACTAGTGCAGTACTGACGAGTCATTAACGTATTTTTGGACCTACATTAATGAGTGAAATGCCCCGGGAAAAAAAGATCCAATCCCATTCCTTTCCCTTAATTCCCGCAGCGCAATTGTGCAAATGAACCTCATGTGTGCGGAGCTCAGCTGATTTCATAGTTCATACCCACAGTGGTGAGGCGAGCACAAACTGATACACGGTGGAGCTTTCATCATAACATTTGAATATTAAAATGGCGAAAGTAAACAAATGTGTTTGGCTCCGCATCAGCTATCCAACGTCATTTAACGTTTCTGAACCATCGGGTGTTTGTGTTTCGTGTGCGCTGCGGCTGCTGACCTCGTTAAACACTACGTAATTAATGTTCACTGCATTAACGTCAAGTTCCATATTGCCCACCATGCCCACGTACATTGGTTGCAAAAATGCTTAGTTGTAGCTTATACCGTATGCTCCGTTGCGCGTCACGTATCATTGGTTATGTGCCCAAAAGAGCAGATCTGCAAGCTGTCAACACGCCATGAAACGAGGTGTCGACAGCTTGTGTGTCTGTTTTTTTTGGGGGGTGGCTGAGGCACGTTTCACAATGGAACAAGCCATGCATGGGTTTCAGAGGCTGATTGATGTAAACCATGAACTTACAGTTTTAGATATTTAATAGCCTTCGTTGTCACTTGTCACGACAATATAGTTGTTATGTTTTGGACCATTGCACGAATAAGATGGATAATGCAAAAGGTTCACTTTTAGGCCATTCACAACTGTCCTGGAAATGGAACCATGAGAAGGTTGGAACTTTAAGCCAATGTGAGTATACGTTGTGCCTTTCCTCTTGAAACTGGCAAAAAATTGATTTGATTATTTGATGGACGCAAGGAGCCTAAATGAATGTATGTATGAAAGTGTATGTACGAAATGCATTTTCATTTCGCATTGGGTGTGTAGATCATCACAACTGTATTTCAGTATAGGCTATGTCGTATAAATAATTGAATTAATAAAACCCGGAGGATTTCTTTTTTCTTTTTTTTTATTAGAGTCCAGACTCGACTCATACTCGTGGCTAAAGACTCGAGACTTGACCTTAACCCCCAAAGACTCCAGACTCTACTCGGACTCGGGCTTCGAGACTCGTGGGCATCTCTGCTGACAGTTCCCACCTGATGTTGTGTGGGAGTTCAGACTGTTTCAGACCGTACTGAATAAATGCTAGCTTGCATAACGTCTTAAGAGTAGGACTCAAGTCTAAGATGTACAGGTCATCAGCAGGGTTACATTCTCCTTTGTATCCTCCAAAGAGGATGATCCGATTTCCCATCTTGCCACAGAACATATTATATATTGGACAGGGTTGTTTCCCCTTGGGCTCAACCTTCTTCCAGGAGAAGGTCTTTGGACTGAATTTCCACAGATCATTGAGGTCCAGGTAATTATTATCGTAGCCACCAAATATGTACAGCTCTCCATTGTAGGTGAATGCTGAATGACAATAGCGTTCTTTTGGAAGATGCTGTGCAGAAGGTGTGTTCATCCAGTGGTTGGTCTCTGTGTCAAACACTCTGATATTGTTGCAGTAGAGTCCCCCAAATACAAACATCTTTGTCCCGATAATGGTGGCTGAGTGCATTTCTGAAGCAGGTGGCGGAGTTCCACTGGTGTCAATTAAAGTCCAGACCATTGTGCTGGTGTCCAACTTGTACATATCATTAGTGCATTCAGTCATATGGGTGATTCCTCCATGGATAAACATGACCTTCCCCAAGACACAGGCTGAGTGGTACCTCCTTGCCTCTGGAACAGTCCCAGAAACCCTGGGTGTGAACCATCTGTGGGCGTCGACATCAAATGCATAAAGCACATTGTAGTAATCGTATCCACGGTGGCCTCCCCAGATGAAGACTGTAACTTCTACCAGCACAGCTGTGTGGCCAGAGCGATGGGATGGAACGTCAAGGTGACGTTCTCCTCTCCCAGAGGTCACTAGGGTGAACTTCCTCCAGCATAAAGACACTGTGTTGAAGACATGAACACCAATGTGATCACTGTCTTCTACAAAGCAGTACAGCTCGTACTGCAGCACCACAGCTGCACGGCTGTAAACCTTTACTTCTCCTTTCAGATGGATGGTCCAGCGCATCATTTTGTTGTCCGAAATCTCTTGCTTCTCTGTCTCAGAATGCAGTTCTGTCTCTCTGTCCCAGAATGCAGTTCTGTCACCGCACACTACCTTTTATATCGCTGCACCGCTACAAACGTCACATGAAGCCAACGGCCAATCCGTGAAGCCGGCGTGTTGCGTCGGCCAATCAGGGAAGCCGAAGGACTTGATGTCATTGGTCTAAAAGCACTGGTTCTCAACGTGGGGGAGTCTGTACCTCTGAGACCCCTTTTCCACCAGGACCCCCCCTGTGTGTTAACACTTGCATGACGGCACGCAACTACCACGCAAACAAACTTCAGGGCCCGGGCGGCTGGCATAGCTGTCTGGGCACCTGTGCTCGTAATCCAGCTTTACAACGTGTTGCGGGTTCGAGTCCCGATGCCGACGATCTTTGCTGTGTGTCACCCCCCGCCATCTCTCTCCCCGTTTCTGATTACTCTGATTACTGATCTGTCAATAAGAGAGAGAGAGAGAGAGAGCTGGAAGTGCTGCGCGAAGTACAACAATCACACCCATGTGAAATGACAATTTGCGCCATCACTTTTCCATCTTCACCTTTCTGCCCTCACTTTTATTGTCAATATGTATACTTTGCTCAGCCAATGGGGTGCTCGCTATGGGGTGATCAGCCAATTACAAGCCGATGTTTGTGTTTACACAAACCCGGAAAGCTGGGCAAAGGAGGGGCCAGCGCCCCTCAACAATGTGCAAACACATCAGCAAGATTCGTGAGCTGCTGTAATAGAAGGATATCAAATGGAACACAACCACCCTAAAGATCAATCATGGTGTGTATTCCTGCACCAGCCGCATCGAGTGATCTCGGTACATATAGAAAGTGATTTATTGGACATTCTGACTTTCATTGTACATACATTTTGTTTTGATTGTAGGCTATTGTTCCACGTTTTGCTTTTGCAATGTAAATGTATGTTTTCTCATGCCAATAAAGCGCTTTGAATTCAGTGGTCTTACATTAACCTAGAACTTGACTTACATTCCCTACTTAACTTGAGTTACATTCCCGTAGACTAGGGTCCCGACGCTGACTCAAAAATGGCCGATTACTACTTCCGGTTCACGTTGACTTTTTTTCGTGCATTTGTTGGCACTGGCTCCAGACTCCAGGCACTGCGCGGCAGCATGTAATCGCTTACCTTGACTTACATTCCTGTAGTTTACTTGGACGTCTTTTCAGTGGACACCGACGGGCTCAGCTCTGGAAATAGAACAGATAGCCTACACTACAGTGTATATTCTTCGAGTGCAACGACTCTTGTTTAGTTGCCATTTTTTATGCAGTTGTGAGTGATGGTGAGTGTAGCAGATCAACTCATCAAAGGCACCGCTCACTTCACACAAGTGTGATATTTTGGTTACTTCTTAGAACACACTGTTGTATTAATTGGTCATTTTTTTGATGGGCACTAGCCCCTCCTATACACAGGTTTAATGTTTGTCTTTAGTTCAATGTTTGTTTTGTAAATGCATTGACAATGAAGGGAAAATGTACGTCATAATGTGTAATTTACGTCATATTGTCTCTTTATATGTTAATGGTGTTTAATGTTTGTGTTGGCACCGTTTGTTTTACATCACCATTACATCACCATATCAACTTTAAAGTTAGACTTAAATATATTAGCGCCCCTCACTTCACACAGGTGTGATTTTTGAGGGGCAATAGCCCCTGCTATGTCCAGCTTTTTGTGTGTGTGCACAAACTTTGTCCTACACAAACATTAAATCCCATTGAGAACGAATGGACAATTTTGAGTGTTCATGTAAACACAAACATTGCTTAACACAAACATTGAAGACGACGGTGAGGACGCAAATTCTGATTGGCCGGAATGAGATGATTTATGATGATGTAAGATGATAAGAGCGCCTCTCACTTCACACGGGTGTGATTTTTATTTTACTTATTTATCGAAGGCATGCTTTTATATTGTTGTCGTCTTAGTTGTTGTTAATGTTGGTTGTCATGGCTGCCAGTCATAGATGGCAACTCGAGTTAAAAGACTCCTTACTCGAGTCGCCACAAATGGGACTCTAGACTCGAGTCGATTCTGACCCGCCCCTTAAAGACTCCAGACTCGACTTGGACTCGAGCTCAATGACTCTCAATCACTAGTATTTTTGGACCCACGTTAATGAATGAAATGCCCCCCCCAAAATAATCTAATCCCATTCCTTTCCCTTCCCGCAGCGCAATTGCACAAATGAACCTCAGGTGTGCACAGCTCAGCTGATTTCATAGTTCATAACCACAGTGGCGAGGCGAGCACAAACTGATGCACGGTGGAGCTTTCATCATTTAAATATTAAAACGGCGAAAGTAAACAAATGTGTTTGGCTCCGCATCAGCTATCCAACGTCATTTAACGTTTCTGAACCATCGGGTGTTTGTGTTTCGTGTGCGCTGCGGCTGCTGACCTCGTTAAACACTACGTAATTAATGTTCACTGCATTAAAGTCAAGTTCCATATTGCCCACCATGCCCACGTACATTGGTTGCAAAAATGCTTAGTTGTAGCCTATACCGTATGCTCCGTTGCACGTCACGCATCATTGGTTATGTGCCCAAAAGAACAGATCTGCAAGCTGTCAACACGCCATGAAACGAGGTGTCGACAGCTTGTGTGTCTGTTTTTTTTTGGGGGGGTGGCCGAGGCACGTTTCACAATGGAACAAGCCATGCATGAGTTTCAGAGGCTGATTGATGTAAACCATGAACTTACAGTACAAGACAATATAGTTGTTATGTTTGGACCATTGCACGAATAAGATGGATAATGCAAAAGGTTCACTTTTAGGCCATTCACAACTGTCCTGGAAATGGAACCATGAGAAGGTTGGAACTTTAAGCCAACGCGAGTATACGTTGTGCCTTTCCCTCTTTAAACTGGCTGTGGTTGAGCGTCCTTGTTATGCACAGAAGTGCACAATTGATTTGATTATTAGATAGACGCAAGGAGCCTAAATGAATGTATGTATGAAAGTGTATGTACGAAATGCATTTTCATTTCGCATTGGGTGTGTAGATAACCACAGCTGTATTTCAGTATAGGCTATGTCGTGTATATATAATTAAATTAATTAAAGGACCACTTCACCACTTTTCAACTTATCTTCCTATAATTGGTCCTAACTAATGTTCATGATAAAATACCACCATTTTTTCCTACTCAGTCTGTGTCTCATAGGAAGGCTGTGGGCAGTTCAGAAACCCGTCCACCAGTGACATCATCGGTGGTGAATCCAAGCTAATAGAAACGGCAGGCTTTCTTTTCCTGAAAAGTTGCAATGCAAAAGTTGAAGCCATCGTTCTCACGATAATAAATATCTAAATATATTTTAAAACAAATCTTGTTTAAAAATCTGCCTAATGATGATGTCACTGGTGGACGGGTATCCGAACTGCCCAAAGCCCTCCTATGAGACACAGACTGAGTAGGAAAAAATGGTGGTGTTTTATCATGAACATTAGTGAGGACCAATTATATGAAGAGATGTTGAAAAGTGGTGAAGTGGTCCTTTAAAACCGGAGGATTTCTTTTTTCATTGTTTTAATGAGACTCCGGACTCGACTCATACTCGTGACTAAAGGTGGCCTTACACTAGCCGATTTTTTTAAATCTGAAATCTGATAGCACCACACACTACAGGATAATCGGAGCGGGGCAGAGCAAATATCAAACATTCTTGATGTTGATCGGGCCGATCCCGATCGCGCTTTGAGCGCGGCCCCGAGCAGATCGATTGAGTCGGGCACCCCCCGAGCGTCAAAAATGCCCGATTATCGGCTAGTGTAAGGCCACCTTAAAGACTCGAGACTCGACTTGTACTTAACCCCCAAAGACTCTAGACTCGGACTCAACCCCAGAGACTCCAGACTCTACTCGGACTCGGGCTTCGAGACTCGTGGGCATGTCTCTGCTGCCAGTTCCAACCTGATGTTGTGTGGAAGTTCTGACTGATCCAGACCATACTGAATAAATGCTAGCTTGCATAACGTTTTAAGAGTAGGACTCAAGTCTAAGATGTACAGGTCATCAGCAGGGTTGCAGTCTCCTTTGTATCCTCCAAAGAGGATGATCCGATCTCCCATCTTGCAACAGCACATATTATGCATTGGACAGGGTTGTTTCCCCTTGGGCTCAACCTTCTTCCAGGAGATGGTCTTTGGACTGGATTTCCACAGATCATTGAGGTCCTGGATATTATTATCGTAGCCACCAAATATGTACAACTCTCCATTGTAGGTGAATGCTGAATGACAACAGCATTCTTTTGGAAGATCCTGTGCAGAAGGTGTGTTCACCCAATGGTTGGTCTCTGTGTCAAACACTCTGATGTTGTTGTAGTACTGACCCCTGCTCCAGCCCCCAAATACAAACATCTTGGTCCTGATGATGGTGGAAGAGTGCTCTTCTGAAGCAGGTGGCGGAGTTCCTCTGGTGTCAATTAAAGTCCAGAACATTGTGCTGGTGTCCAACTTGTACATGTCATTAGTGCATCCAGTCATCTGGGTGCATCCTCCATGGATAAACATGACCTTCCCCAAGACACAGGCTGTGTGGCTCCACCTCGCCCCTGGAACGGTCCCAGAAACCCTGGGTTCGAACCATCTGTGGGCGTCCACATCAAATGCATAAAGCACATTGTAGTAATCGTCTCCGCAGTAGCCTCCCCAGATGAAGACTGTAACTTCTACCAGCACAGCTGTGTGGCCAGAGCGACGGGATGGAACCTCAAGGCAATGTTTTCCTATCCCAGAGGTCACTGGGGTCAACTTCATCCAGCATAAAGACACTGTGTTGAAGACCTGAACATCAATGTGATCACTGTCTTCTCCAAAGCAGTACAGCTCGTCCTGCAGCACCACAGCTGCCTGGATCCATCTCTCTGCTCCTCCTTTCAGGTGGACGGTCCAGCGCATCATTCTATTGTGAGAATTATCTTGCTTCTCTGTCCAGAATGCAGTTCTGTCTCTCTGTCCCAGAATGCAGTTCTGTCACCACACGCTACCTTTTATATCACTACAGCGCTACAAACGTCATATGAAGCCTACGGCCAATTCGTGAAGCCGGCGTGTTGCGTCGGCCAATCAGGGAAGCCGAAGGACTTGATGTCATTGGTCTAAAAGCACTGGTTCTCAACGTGGGGGCGTCTGTACCTCTGAGACCCCTTTTGGTCTCAGAGGTACAGGTTTAGGTTTGAGGTCGGATGTAGATTTGCTGGCCGGCTCCATATATGCAGATCTGGGTGATGAACGAACCAACGGGAAATGATATGGCCATATATTGACATTCCCATATATGGGTCTGATTACTGTTCATCTGTGAAATGCAAAAAATCCCCCAAAATATCCGTTAAAAAATAAATAAAATCACACCTGTGTGAAGTAAGTGGTGCAACTCCATGTTTGCGTTCCCGGGGGCCCCCGAAACTTCCAGTCGGACCGGTTCCGGCGAGCCGCCCCACGTCCAAAACGGTTGAGAAATGACAGAGTTACCGTGTCGGGGTCCCCAGGGGGTCCCTCTACTGTACTGTACTGTCACTATACTGTAGTGTCACACCCGAAATCATCATAGTGTGTGTGTGTGTGTGTGTGTGTGTGTGTGTGTGTGTGTGTGTGTGTGTGTGTGTGTGTGTGTGTGCGCGTGTGTGCGCGTGCGTGTTATAGGCTGCGCAACAGTGACACTTGCTTGGTTATGAAAACCATCCAAATGCTATTTTCGTGCTCGGACAGACCCAGCCACCCAGTCACCCACCCACGGACACACAAAGCTCCTTAATGAAGTGGTTGCACCACTTCAAAATCAGATAAAATTGACAGGTTTTTTTGGCTGATCTAAAAGGCACTTCTGCATACATCACAGACTATTACTTCGAGTCATGAGAGAGAGAGAGAGAGAGAGAGAGAGAGAGAGAGAGAGAGAGAGAGAGAGAGAGAGAGAGAGAGAGAGAAAAAATCACACCCATGTGAAGTGAGGGGTGAAAGGACCTGGCAATGGGCCCCAGTGCAAATATTTTGTTTAGGCCCCCTAAAATATTGTGGCTGCGATGCGATATATGATGCGTTGCGCTTCATTGTACCAAATGCTTCTTTGAACTGTAGATCTGATAGTAAAATATTCAATCAATTTGGATGTTTCACTTTCAATCACTCTGTATCTGTGTATCTGTAGGACTGCAGGGCTGCAGCCTGCAGGCTATCAGAAATTACTTTGGACAGATGCAAAAAACTTTAGTTAAACTTGCAGAGTGACAGATTACTTTACCTGGGTTACATCTTCTGATAGTGCTGACATGACATAATAATCCCATCTTGTGTTTCATTAGCGCGACGGAACGTGACAGAATAGGCTACAGCTGAGAAGGAGTGGACAACACGGAAGTAGTATGGACTTGAAGCTGTTTATAAACCAGTCAGTCAGTGACATCACTGACGAATCCTTGGTGTTACTCTTCCTGCGACCGATAGCCCCTGAAACCTTTTTTTTCTCTTCCTCTTCCTCCTTCATGGGCCCCTTGGGGGCGCTGGGCCTCGGTGCATCGCACCGGTTGCACCGTCGATATTTACGCCACTGTATCATATATCATCATACATCATCTCATTCTGGCCAATCACAATTTGCGCCCTCACTTTTATTGTCAATATGTATACTTTGCTCAGCCAATCAAATCATCGCTATGGGGTGATCAGCAAAATGACAAGCCAATGTTGTGTTTACACAAACCCGGAAAGCTGGGAAAAGGAGGGGCTAGCGCATAGATAGACATAATGTGTCATTTACGTCATATTGACTCTTTATATGTTAATGGCGTTTAATGTTTGTGTTTCCACCGTTTGTTTTACATCACCATTACATCACCTAATCAACATGAGTTAGACTTTAATATAATAGCGCCCCTCACTTCACACAGGTGTGATTTTTGAGGGGCAATAGCCCCTGCTATGTCCAGCTTTTGGTGTGTGTGCACAAACATTGTCCTATACAAACATTAAATCCCATTGAGAACGAATGGACAATTTTGAGTGTTCATGTAAACACAAACATTGCTTAACACAAACATTGAAGACGAAGGTGAGGACGCAAATTCTGATTGGCCGGAATTTGGCATGTAAAGATTCACTCAACTCACGATACGATTAGTATCACGATATGAGGTTCACGATACGATTTTTCACGATATTTAAAAAAAAAATACCGTTTCTTAAAATTTTATATAATTTATCTTCCTCCCGAGCTTTTTTCGATTTTTGTATTTAACTACATTGCAAAAGAAGTAGCATTACTTTTGACAGTGCAGAAACACAATTGCCTTCCTTGATGAGCATCAACGACCATCATCACCTGGGCACAGACACAGACACACACAGCTCCCCTCTACAGTGCTCTACTACTGAAAGTGACTCATTTCTCTCCAAAAGCATTTGAATATGATGGAATATGACTAAAGCTCACATTTCACATCACACACCATAATTCACTAGCCCCCTGAAACAAATTTGAAAATCTTTTTATTTTATTTCAATAAATCGATTCATATCGTCGAGTTTAATATCGATATATATCGATATATGATATATCATTACATGCCTAGCCGGAATGAGATGATGTATGTTGACGTACGATGATAAGATCGCCCCTCACTTCACACAGGCGTAATCTTTGAGGGGCACTAGCCCCTCCTATATACAGGTTTAATGTTTGTTTTAAAAACGCCAGTAACAATAAAGAGAATTTAATGTTTGTTTTGTCACCGTTTGTTGTACATCATCAATACATCATCATAGCACCAGGAAGAGAGATCACATCACCCCTGTCCTGGCCTCTCTCCACTGGCTGCCGGTCCGGTTCAGAATCCAGTTCAAAACCCTCCTGTTTGTATACAAAGCCCTTAATGGGCTGGCCCCCTCCTACATCACCGACCTCCTATCCTACCCCCCCTCTACCAGGACCCTCAGGTCAGCTGACAGGGGTCTCTTAGGGGTTCCGCACACCAAAAAGAGGCTCAGGGGCGACCGCGCCTTTGCTGTCGCAGCCCCCACACTGTGGAACAACATTCCCCTCGCCGTTAGGTCTGCGCCCTCCGTTGAGTCTTTTAAATCACAACTTAAAACATTTTTATATTCACAAGCCTTTGCACCACCGACATGATCTTGCACCTTTCCTTTTTAGATCAGATCCTTATTTTTTTTTTTACTATTGACGTCTTCCGCACTGAATTGTACTGTATTGTATTGTATTGCATTTTATTGTATTGTATTGTATTCCACTTTATTCTGCCTTGTGAAGCACTTTGGTACAATGAGAGTTGTTTTTAAATGTGCTATATAAATAAATTTGATTTGATTTGATTTGATTTGATAGCAACATGAGTTAGAATTCCCTCCTCGATGTTGTAAGATGATAAGAGCGCCCCTCGCTTCACACGGGTGTGATTTTTATTTTACTTCTTTATCGAAGGCATGCTTTTATATTGTTGTTGTCGTCTTAGTTGTTGTTGTGTTAATGTTGGTTGTAATGGCTGCAGTCCGAGATGGCGACTCGAGTTAAAAGACTCCTTAATCGAGTCGCCACATATGGGACTCTAGACTCGACTCGGACCCGCCCCTTAAAGACTCCAGACTCGACTTGGACTCGAGCTCAATGACTCTCAATCACTAGTGCAGTATTGACGAGTCATTAACGTATTTTTGGACCTACATTAATGAATGAAATGCCCCCCAAAAAATCCAATCCCATTCCTTTCCCTTCCCGCAGCGCAATTGCACAAATCAACCTCAGGTGTGCGGAGCTCAGCTGGTTTCATAGTTCATACCCACAGTGGCGAGGAGAGCACAAACTGATGCACGGTGGAGCTTTCATCATAACATTTGAATATTAAAATGGCGAAAGTAAACAAATGTGTTTGGCTCCGCATCAGCTATCCAACGTCATTTAACGTTTCTGAACCATCAGGTGTTTGTGTTTCGTGTGCGCTGCGGCTGCTGACCTCGTTAAACACTACGTAATTATTGTTCACTGCATTAACGTCAAGTTCCATATTGCCCACCATGCCCACGTACATTGGTTGCAAAAATGCTTAGTTGTAGCTTATACCGTATGCTCCGTTGCGCGTCACGCATCATTGGTTATGTGCCCAAAAGAGCAGATCTGCAAGCTGTCAACACGCCATGAAACAAGGTTTTTTTGGGCGGGTGGCCGAGGCACGTTTCGCAATGGAATAAGCCATGCATGGGTTTCAGAGGCTGATTGATGTAAACCGTGAACTTACAGTTTTAGATATTTAATAGCCTATGTTGTCACGTGTCACGACAATATAGCTGTAGTTCTGTTTTGGACCACTGCACGAATAAGATGGATAATGCAAAAAGTTCACTTTTAGGCCATTCACAACTGGAAATGGAACCATGAGAAGGTTGGAACTTTAAGCCAACGTGAGTATACGTTGTGCCTTTCCTCCTGAAACTGGCTGTGGTTGAGCGTCCTTGTTATGCTCAGCAGTACACAATTGATTTGATTATTTGATAGACGCAAGGAGCCTACATTAATGTATGTATGAAAGTGTATGTACGAAATGCATTTTTCATTTGAGTTGGGTGTGTAGATCATCACAACTGTATTTCAGTATAGGCTATGTCGTATAAATAATTAAATTAATTAAAACCAGAGGATTTATTTTTTCTTTTTTGTAATGAGACTCCAGACTCGCCTCATACTTGTGGCTAAAGACTCGAGACTCGACTTGTACTTAACCCCCAAAGACTCTAGACTCGATTCGGACTTAACCCCAGAGACTCTACTCGGACTCGAGCTCCGAGACTCGTGGGCATCTCTGCTGCCAGTTCCCACCTGATGTTGTGTGGAAGTTCTGACTGATCCAGACCGTCCTGAATAAATGCTAGCTTGCATAACGTCTTAAGAGTAGGACTCAAGTCTAAGATGTACAGGTCATCAGCAGGGTTGCAGTCTCCTTTGTATCCTCCAAAGAGGATGATCCGATCTATCATCTTGCAACAGCACATATTATACATTGGACAGGGTTGTTTCCCCTTGGGCTCAACCTTCTTCCAGGAGAAGGTCTTTGGACTGAATTTCCACAGATCATTGAGGTCCTGGATATTATTATCGTAGCCACCAAATATGTACAGCTCTCCATTGTAGGTGAATGCTGAATGACAACAGCGTTCTTCTGGAAGATGCTGTGCAGAAGGTGTGTTCACCCAGAGGTTGGTCTCTGTGTCAAACACTCTGATGTTGTTGTAGTACTGACTCCAGCACTGGCCCCCAAATACAAACATCTTTGTCCCGATGATGGTGGAAGAGTGCCCTTCTGAAGCAGGTGGTGGAGTTCCTCTGGTGTCAATTAAAGTCCAGAACATTGTGCTGGTGTCCAACTTGTACATGTCATTAGTGCATCCAGTCATCTGGGTGAATCCTCCACGGATAAACATGACCTTCCCTAAGACACAGGCTGTGTGGCTCCACCTCGCCTCTGGAACCGTCCCAGAAACCCTGGGTTTGAACCATCTGTGGGTGTCCACATCAAATGCATAAAGCACATTGTCGTATTCCCCTCCGCAGTAGCCTCCCCAGAGGAAGACTGTAACTTCCACCAGGACAGCTGAATGGACCCAGCGACGGGGTGGAACCTCAAGGTGATGTTTTCCACTCCCAGAGGTCACTGGGGTCAACTTCCTCCAGCTTAAAGACACTGTGTTGAAGACATGAACATCAATGTGATCACTGTCTTCCACAAAGCAGTACAGCTCGTCCTGCAGCACCACAGCTGCCTGGATCCATCTCTCTGCTCCTCCTTTCAGGTGGACGGTCCAGTGCATCATTCTATTGTCAGAATTCTCTTGCTTCTCTGTCCCAGAATGCAGTTCTGTCTCTCTGTCCCAGAATGCAGTTATGTCACCGCACGCTACCTTTTATATCGCTACAGCGCTACAAACGTCACATGAAGCCTACGGATAATCCGTGAAGCCGCCGTGTTGCGTCGGCCAATCAGGGAAGCCGAAGGACTTGATGTCATTGGTCTAAAAGCCAATGTGTTAACACTTGCATGACGGCACGCAACTACCACGCAAGGGCGGCTGGCATAGCTGTCTTGGCATCTGTGCTCGTAATCCAGCTTTACAGCGTGTCACGGGTTCGAGTCCCGATCCCGACGACATTTGTCACCCCCCCCCCCCCCGCATCTCTCTCCCCATTTCATGTCTCATTACTGTTTATCTGTCAATAAAGGTAATAAAAGCCCAAACAAATATATAATAAAAAAAAATCGATCAAATTGACCATCTAAAAGGCACTTCTGCATACGTCACAGACTATTACTTTGAGTCATGAACGAGAGAGAGAGAGACCTGAAAGTGCTGCGCAAATTACAACAATCACACCCATATGAAATGGGGTGCTCTTATCATACATCATCTCATTCTGGCCAATCACAATTTGCGCCCTCACTTTTCTGCCCTCACTTTTATTGTCAATATGTATACTTTGCTCAGCCAATCAAATCATCGCTATGGGGTGATAAGCAAAAATACAAGCCAATGTTTGTGTTTACACAAACCCGGAAAGCTTGGCAAAGGAGGGGCTGGTGCCCCTCAACAATGTGCAAACACATCAGCAAGATTTGTGAGCTGCTGTAATAGAAGAAGGATATCAAATGGAACACAACCACCCTAAAGACTAATCGTGGTGTGTATTCGCACCAGCCGCATCGAGTGATCTCGGTACATAGAAAGTGACTTTCAATTGTACGTACATTTTGTTTTGATTGTAGGCTATTGTCCCACGTTTTGCTTTTGCAATGTATGTTTTCTCATGCCAATAAAGCGCTTTGAATTGAGTGGTCTTAGGCCTCATTCACACTATTGAGACGGCTGTCTTGTCCGTGTCTTGTGTATTGTCTGTGTTTAATGGCCGCCCCAATGCATTTCCATTGGAAGTCACATGGTTTGACCAAACATTTTTGTTTGATGAGGGGGAGGGGGGCACAACACAGCCATCAAACAAAAATGTTTGGTCAAACCATGTGACTTCCATTGGAAATGCATTGGGGCGGCCATTAAACACGGACAAGACACAAGACAGGTGTTTTTTAGGTGTGAATGAGGCCTTACATTCACTTATAACTTCAATTACATTCCTTACTTAAAGGAGAATTTCGGACTAGAAGGCTTTCTTACCTTTATTTGTAGTTGTTACGTCCCCACCAAAGAGGTCCAGGTGTTATTTTGTTCTACCATGAGCCCCCTACTTTTAGTGCTAATTCGCTTATTTTCATTGCTCGAAAAAATAATAATAATTGTCCTCTCTTCATAATATAAATAGTATCCCAAGCAGCACACTGTACTACTTATTTCCATGGAAATAAGCAAATTTGCACTAAAACCCAACGCCCCATTGAGGGCTTATGGTAGGGGAAATAGCCAATAATGAGTTTTTGCACAAAATAACACCTGGACCTCTTTGGTGGGGATGTAACAACTACAAATAAAGGTAAGAAAGCCTTCTAGTCTGAAATTCCCCTTTAACTTGAGTTACATTCCCGTAGTTAATAAAACATTATTGCGACCTCCCGGTTAGCATATTAGCGTTCCTATCGCTGACTCAAAAATGGCAGATTACTGCTTCCGGTTCACAGGGGCAAATCACGGGGTATTCGTGGCCTTCTTTCGTGCATTTGTTGGCACTGCGCGGCAGCATGTAATCGCTTACCTTAACTTAAATTCCTGTAGTTAACTTGGACGTCTTTTCGGTGGACACCGACGGGCTCAGCTCTGGAAATAGAACAGTTATCCTACACTACAGTGTATATTGAACAGATAGCCTACACTACAGTGTATATTCAGATAGCCTACACTACAGTGTATATTCTACACTACAGTGTATATTCTTCTACACTACAGTGTATATTCTTCGAGTGCAACGACTCTTGTTTAGTTGCCATTTTTGTATTATTTCACTCCCGCCGAGTCAGCGGTTTCTCCACCGGCGCGGGGCAAAGTGCCCGAGATGTGTCTGATCGCTTCCATAGCACTTCAATTGCCATGTCTAGTCAGGAGGATGAGGGGGGATTAAGGAGAGGCCTGTGAGCGAATGGTGTTTGTGAGTTAATGTTGGAATCGTTGGCAGGATGGCGGACTTTTTTCTTTTTTTTTAACTGGAAGACGTGTCTCATTTCACCCGGGGAGGCGAGAGTTACGGAGGGGTCACAGGCAAAGACGTTATGCTCCCAACGGCGCTTTCTGAGTGTGTAACGCAGGGTTCCCCAATTAATTTTCCTCGAGGGCCATATTTTGACTAGGGTACCAGGCTGGGGGCCGAGTCCGCACGCGTGAGGTCGAGGTCTTGCCCTGAAAATTCATTTTCAGGGCAGGACCCCATTTGAAAAGGACTTTCTTTTTTAAATTCTTCCGCGGGCCGCCAGGGGGCGCTCCGC